>NC_086373.1:95456043-95756734 GCF_036588685.1 Mytilus trossulus
AAAGTTTTTGACATGTCGGAATTGATCGGGAGAGGATTGTGTAGAGATCGAGTTTGATCGGAATACAAATAGTTTACTGATCAGTACTCGATCATTTCGATCTTTGTTCGACTAATATCCGACCATTTCCCGACCAACGAGAACCAATGCCCGATCGCTTCATGATCACTGCGACTTCTATATTTTTTTTCATCTACACCAACTCTACCAAAACCCGATCTCTACGCGACCACATTGGATCACTCTTCGATCTCTTCTCGACCATACACGAGTATACATGTCTGTCTAAAAATATGTGCAGCTCTGATTTACTTTCATAACTTTGCTTCGGCAAAAATATATTATCACTATTTATTTTTAACTGTACACAAATTCCTCCATGTACAGTATGCGTCTGTACTTTTGCAAGAAGGTGTAAAATTTTAAAAGAGAGAACACAGATACCAAAAGGAACAATCAAACTCAAAGGTAACACAAAATAAAAAAAAATAAAAACTTAGCCGCATAAAACCCAATAAAACCTGGGATAATTGGCCCTAGAGGATTTTTCAAATATGAAAGTAATTGTGCATTAAAATTGATTATAGACAGCTGATGACCAATCTAGCCTCCAAAGTTAGTTTCTATGAACATTTATATTATGTTTTAGCTGTTGAATGGGTGATTTTTGTTTGAATGTCCGTATTTTCCGTATGTCCAGAAACTTTTATAGTATGAAAATTAGAAGATATGGTATAATTGCCAATAGATAACTCTCCAAATGACACCAAATGACACCGAAATTAACCACTATAAGTCACCATACGGTCAAATGTTTACAAACACTTTTTTCATACGCTTTTTTATACATTTTTTTTTAATAGGACAAAAGACAAATGTCTTTTATCTAAATTCGTGATAGATATATGTAAACAGTTTCAGAAAAGATATCCTAAAGGGGATAAAAATTCTAATTTTTGGCCAAATTTTGGGGAAATATGTGGCATCTTAATCCCCTTTTTGCAATATGATTATAAAAATGGCAGTTTGTTGCCGTCGATACCTCAAAAAGAAATATCTTGAACCATGAAACTACTGGGTATCAGATATATAGAAAATACTGATTACATTTATATGCACATTTATGACACAGTAAGCTTAACTTGTAAGAAAGCAAGGAAAAGGGAAGGTAATATTTAGGTTTATTGCTATCTTACATCAGTACTAATCCAGTGGCAAATATCATTTTGAAGAACAGCGAAATAAAACTCCCATATAAATCAGCGTACTGTACTTTCAGTAAGTTTTTATAACCATTGTGGTCCTCTTTGTACAGCTCCTGCAAGTCTCATACTTTTTTTATTTTGCCATTTCATTACAGAATTTCCGTTTTAAATTTTCCTCGGAGTTCAGTACTTTTGTGATTACTATTTATACTGCCCACAAAGTGAGGGCCTTGTCAGCCACTCTATCGTTTAGATATTTCAGCATCCTTGTTGCCTATCTCTTGTTTTTTGTTTTCTACGCTCTCTTCAAGCTCCGTCACAGCTATTAACTTTTCAAACTGAGCTCTAACAACCTTGCCAAACAATCCAACTGCTTTATTTCCAAGTAGATAATTTAATGGAATAATTTTTCTCAGACCTTCTGTTAACTACTGAATCTAACCAAATAAACGGGGAACGTGTCCATTGGACACAGAAAATGCCCCAGCTTGCATATAACGTTATAAAGAGTCATTACTCAAGAACGGCAAAAGTGACACTACCAAAATTCGCGTTTGATCTGTGTTTTAAGTTATTGCGTTTCATTAAATAGTTGAGGCAAAATAAAATTAGAGAACGTAAACTAATTGTTCGTAGGTAAGTATGCGAACTTACGGACGGACAAGGTTAAAACGTAATGCCTCCTCCGCTGCAACGGGTGATATAAGAGAAATCAGATGGTTTTTTTTTATATTGAAATAGTACATACCCGACTAATGCCCGACTATCCCTACGACTCCTATACGATCAAGTCGATCTGGTCTGGCCGAGATCAGGCTGAGATCGAGTATAGTTGATTTGGTCTACCTAGTCGAGTAAAGATCGTGGAGAGATCGTGAATTGGTAGGGGTTATCGGATATGGATTCATTTAGTGGTCTGGTTTGAGTCGTGATGGGGTCGTTAAGGAGTCTTGAATGGTCCGGTTAAGGTCATGTACAGTCGGACAGCAGTCGGGTAGAAGTCATAAACAGGCCCGATAACAAATTTTGTCACGCTTGGTAGTGGAAATTTGGACAATCAGTATCATCGAGATGATCTGATCGGCATTGTGATTCTAGCTTTACGCTTCTACAACGATCCTTCTACCGTTATACCACGTTCGTACCAAGCTTTTTCTACGATTATCATGATCTTACTACGCTCATCATGTTCTCACTACGACTTTACCACGAGTTATCCGATTGTAACTCGTTTTTATCACGCCTTTTTTGCGATTATAGCACGTTCTTACCACGATTAAACTACGTTCATACTACGACCTTACTACGTTTTCAGCAATAACGTCAACATCGTGTTCCATATTAATACTGTTCCATTCCTTCTATTTCTGATTAATACGTCAATTTCGCGGAAACAACACAGTCATGCCACCAAAATCTACTAAAACATGTGGGCGTGGTAGTTGGGGTAGATGCATAGGTAGATGGAGCTACGATAAAACGAATCCTGATCCAGCAGAAATTTCAGACCGACTATTACAGAAAATTGACAAGAGGTTCTAATTACATACACACAAATAAAACCTGGAGGGATTTAATATATTTTATGTGAAAAGGACAATCAGAATGATGGTCGTAGTATGAACGTAGTCAGGTCATAAGAAGAGCGTTATGAGGACGGCATGGGCGTGCTAGAATCGTACAATGGTCTGTAAACGTGGTATAGTCGTAGTGGGAGCATATTTAGGGTCTTGATGAGAACGTGATGGTCTTAGCGAGGTCGTAATAACGTCGCTGTGAGATCGTAGTGCAGTCTCTCTGAATAGAATCACGCTTTCGATACGCTTTCGCTACGATGGTACAGCGACCTTGCGATCTTACCACGACCTTAGTGCGCTCTAACTACGCTCTAACTACGACCTGAATTCGCTATGACAGCACCACGATTGTTTTAAACATGTTAAAAGTTGGCCCGCTTATCACGATCTTGAAGACCTCACCACTACTGTGATACGACCTTACTGCGTTCTGCACGATCGCACAACGATCGTAAAAAAATGGATTTTTCACATATCGTAGCTAGCCTAGTAGGACTGTAGTATTAAATGAACATATTTACACTTCAAATGTATAAGTAAACAATCGTGAAGTTTCTCTTAAGGGGGTATGGGAGTCTAAAATTAAAATGATGGAATTTGTTCATACTTTGCCAAAATGTAGTATCTATTGATGTATGTTCAAAAATATAATAAACATGATAGGTCACCTCGCATTTTCTTAATCTACAGGTTGTGACAAAATGATACATTGGATAATACAGGAAAAAACACCATTTTGTAATTAGAAACTAAACAAAATTATAGAATTGTCTAATAAATTAGGAAAAGATAGCTTTCAGACACTGCTTTGAAAAAATCAATGCAAAAGATAGGGTCAATTTACGTTTTTTTCCGGATAAAATGCAAAATAGGGAAATTCCAAGTAAATTTCTTCAGAAAATGCACTGTTTTAGAGTTAACTCTCCTCAAAAGGCCAATTTTAAAATAAATTTAAAACAAACAAAAATAATCTACTCTTGTGAAAATATTAATATTCATAAGTTGTATTCTTACAAATTGGTTCTTTTAAATGAAAATTCAAATTAATTATCTGCATTCCAGCACCAAATTTTTCTAACTTGATAGAAAATCTGGACCTTAAGTTCTCTGGTTTTTTTTACAATCCAAGATGGCGAGAGACACCCATACCACCTTAAACAGCCTGATGAAATTACAAAACAATGAATACTAGATATGATATATAGCAACAAACGAAAACCACTGAATAACAACCTTCTTGCTTTGGAAATCAAAGTACTGAAGTACTGAACATCGGATGACCGCAGGTTCTTGTGGATGGTCAAAAGCACACATCACAGAAACAGATCACATCTCTATACATGAAACTTGGGTTAATTTACAGAGATATTTTTTTCTGATACAAGTTCGTGCTTGGATGATGAATAAATGACAGGAAATTCAACCTCACCGTAATAACTATTATATTGTAGTGCAAGAAATCAGTATACCTTGGACTATTATACTTGTATAATAATAGTCGTAGAAAATATACTGGTTTGTTGTTATATATATTATTAATATTACGATTGTATGTATGTAGGTTAAGTAATCACAAATTAAGAGTTGAAACTGGTCGTCATGAACGCAGGGTAAATATGTCAGGTAAATTAGAGAGTATTCCACGATGTGAAAGACTTTGTCAATATTGTAATTTGAATGTTACTGAGGATGAACACCATTTTTTATTGCAATGTCCTCTATATGTAACTTCAAGAACCATTTTACTTGATGATTTATTTATGGAATATCCAAAACTGAGAATACTTAATTCGCAAAACCTATTTATATGGATTATGACAAATGATAATGATAATTTTATTAAAAAATTATGCAAATTTTTAACTTCAAACTTAGAAGTGAGAAATAATACTGTCAAGTGAATTAATACAGGTTTTAATGATAATATTTGGGGAAGAGTTATCTTTCTTTTGCTGAACTGACAATGTCGTATATATATGTACTATTGTTTTCTTTTTATATAAATCATATTATAATGTTTAAATTTCATATTGTTTCTAAATATGTATTTTAATTTATGTTTTGTCTATTATCCATTTTGTTTGTAATTCATATGCCTATAAGGGCCCTTTGATTAGGAAATAAACATATTTGATTTGATTTGATTTGATTTGATTTGTACCGATTATCAGGTTGTCTGCATGTTGATATCGTAAAATATCAGCTGCGAGACATAATATTAAGCTTTTTGTCGAGTAAGCGCAGCGAACGAGATCAAAAAGCCTTCATATTCTGTCGAGCAGCTGATATTTTACAATATTAATATGCCGATAACCTGATAATCGATTTATCGGGCTGCATTTGCGTCTTTTGGAAGTATTGTCTTAGTTTCACCAGCAACCGGAAGAAGACTTGATAAGTTCGGGTCAAACTTATCAACGTCGGTTCAAACATTATGACGTCGCTGATATGTCCGGGTCAAAGTTATTAAGGCCAGGTCAACGTATTTGACGTCACAAAGCCGTGATATGGAGTTTTATTAAGAGCTCAGCAGATTGATATAGACAGTTGGACGACCGATAAATATCATTTTCATCTATTTGTATATATGATAATTATATTCTACTATTATTATAGTGCAGTGCAAGTGCATGGTGGACACTTTTCTGTAAAAAAATCAAAGCCTTAAAGGCTGTAAAAGCAATTGCTGCCATGTTAATGTTTTGGGACACTTTTATTTTTCATCTACATATATAAGTATTAAACCTGACAGGACATGGTTGTCTAGTGAAAAGCAAGAAGGTTTTGACTTTATATCAATAAAAGACTTAAGCAGGAAATCATTTTTAATATGTTTTATATTTCACAAGGAGACAACAAGTTTACCAGGCTAAAGTTGGGGGTAATTATGGATTATCCCCTGGTAGTGTTTGTAACTGGGCAATAATTACTATTATTTATTTAATTTTAACAATTTTCATAATTAATTTAAATTAACCATTCAGTTAAAACATTTCACCTTTCGAGACGCTAATGTTGAAAAATGGGACAGAAATAAAATAACTTACAAGACATAAACATGTAAAAAATAAATATATATTTCAGCTTACTAAAAATATTTTCATAGTGTTACTTTGACATCATTTCTTAAAACTAAGTCCCACACATAATTGTTCATTTGATATGTGTCATCCTCATGCGGTACGAGAAGTTTTCATGTCGCTAAATAGTCTTCTTGTCGCTTAATTTATTCTTCTTGTCCGTTCTTGACGCTTTTTGTCGCTAAAAGTTCGTCTTGTCATTATTAGTGAGACCGCTATTTTTAGATTACAGGTGGTCATTTACACTACACGTATAACCTGTGTAGTGATTTTTATTTTACGATAAATTTATGAATGAACGATAATTTTATGAATGGACAAGAGCACCTGACCTCTTTCTGAAACACCAATTAAACATATAAAATCGTATTTATTAAGATATAATTCAGTCAAATTTTCACCACTAAATCAACAACTGAAATGATTCCTTATTTTGTTGAAACATCGTACAACCGGAGAACAGAAATCGCAGGAATGAAAATGCACTTTTTTCACTGGTGTTGAAAACCCATAACTAATTTGACTAGAATTTATGAATGACGGAAATTTAAGCGATAACAATACATCGGAGTGACCTCAAGGTCATCCTCTGTAAAAATCTTCCCCTTGACCTTGCATTGGACAGTGGTGTAACAGTACAACATAAGAACAAACTATGAAAATTGGTAAAAAGGGCTTTACTCGCTAAATCGATAAAAAAAAAACCCAGACATAAACCAAAAATGACTGTGACTCTAAAATCCGCCAAAGAAGAGAACATAACAGAACCATATCAAAGTCAATCGAATTAACAGTTGGCCAACGGTATATAACGTTAGAGGTCTATTAATAGAGATTGATGGAAAGTCTCGAATCCGACTGTTGACATCGACTCTGACAGGTAAAATGAAGGGGTCATCTCAAAATAGAAAAAAAATGTTTTTCAAGAAAAGATTGCAAGTAACAATTTAACAAGATTTTACACAAAGATTAATTATTCAAATAAGGTTTGTCTTTTGTTAACAAATCCTACACAAGTCTCCACAATCAGTCTGAGTTTTTGTCTTGGGTGCATCCACAAAGTATCTATCCCTTTATAGTTTTTAAGGTCACTCATGGCATGTTCAACAAGAATTCTATATTCTGCAATAACTCTGTTGAATTTCTACTTCCTGCGTTTCTGGTGATCTGGTTTTCTAATATTTTTTTGTCGCGTAAATAGCATACTTACGGGATGCCGAGTAGGATAGATTTTATTTCCCAACTGCACACATTTTTCTGGAAAGTTTAGCGGTGCATTGGCTCCAATTTGTCTAATCATCCTATACTGCTGCGCATCATTTTGGTGGCCTAAAAATCCGCTTTCTACATAGCAAATAATTCCCTCGTTGTCAACTATCACTTGAGTATCATGTATGGCGTGGTAGTGACGATGCCGTAATAATATATTACTTGCGGCTCAATTTGTGACCTATATATCTCTACAAAAGTGCCGTCGACTGCACCTACGCCAGCACGGAGTTTAGGCCAAATCCATCGTTAACTTTCGAATATGATAGCATACATGCAGAAATTCGAAAAGGGGGCCGGCAACATTGGTTTGTTCTTGAAGGGCGCCAGACCATTTTTTAATTGTCACCTATTAAATCTGCCTCTGCACATAAATTTATATTTCAAAAATAAATATATTGTATATGCGAGCTTCTTTTTTCGAGCGCACCTATTTTCGTTTAACGTACGCGTACCATTCGTGACACACTATTGTGGTTCAAGGCGGACCACGTCACATGCTCTTTCTTAAAAAAAGGAAGAAGGGTGATCAACATTTTGCCAAACATTTTCATTATTTTAATAAATTATTTATCCACATCTGTCTTGCACCAAACTTGGTAGACCCCCCCCCCCCTAAAAAAAAAGCAACACACACCCCGATATATATCCTGAAGATTACTCCCTAACCTTGATGTTGTATTCATTTTAATACGCCCGTCTTTTAGACGGGACGGGACGTATTATGGTATACCGTTGTCCGTCTGTCCGTCCGTCCGTCTGTCGTCCACAATTCGGACAATAACTCAAAAACACTTTCACCAATTTTCATGAAACTTAAGTGAATTGTTTATATCTATTGACGTAAGCTCCCTTTCGTTTTTTTTTAATTTCAGATTTTAAGTTTTGGATTTATGGGGCTTTATTCTTAAAAAAAGGGTGGATTTTCAACGCTTCGGACAATAACTCAAAATCACTTTCACCAATTTCCATGAAACTTAAGTGAATTGTTTATATCTATTGATGTAAGCTCCCTTTCAATTTTTATAAATTTCAGATTTTAAGTTTTGGATTTATAGGGCTTTATTCATAAAAAAAGGGGGATTTTTAACACTTCGGACAATAACTCAAAAAGGCTTTCACCAATGTCCATGAAACTTTGGTGAATTGTTTATATCTATTGATGTAAGCTCCCTTTCAATTTTTATAAATTTCCGATTTCCGTGTTATGAATTTTTATGCTTAAAAAATGGGGGATTTTTCAATTTCGGGACAATAACTAACACTTTCACAAAATTTTATGCAACTTTGATAAATTGTTTATATCTATTGACCTTTTAAATAGTGCCATTTTTTTGTGCTTTTTTATTTTTTATTTATTATTTGGGGGGGGGGGGGGTATTTGACAGGGCTCACACTATTTCTAGTTGATCATATAAATTCATTTAAAGCATAAAAGACAAGTTAAAAGAGCAACGGGCGTAGCATGCGCTAAAGCGCAGCCCTCTATTGTATCTGTGAAACAGAAAAATGTTTACACCAGAAAGCAGGACATGTTAATCTTTTTTGAGACGACCCCTGTCATTTTTTGCTGTCAGAATCGGAGTCAACAGTCGGATCCGAGACTTTCCGTAAATCTCTAATACTAGTATATAACATTTACCATGCAACATCAAATTAAGTTTCAGCTTTTGATTTGCCATTAGCTTAGAGACTCTCCGATTAGAATTTTTTTTTCGGAGCTCGGTAAATTTGTTATTATACTTTACAGGTTTAGTCATTATTACAGAAATATATACACACGTGTGCTAACAGATATATTTTATATTCTTTCAGTTATCACTTGCCAACCTATAAAGATACCGACCTCTGGAAACGTTGAGATCAAACCTAAACGCATCAGTTATGTTGTTAATTCCAGTGTAACACTTTCATGCAAATATGGTTACAGCGGTAATGATGAGCAATCACTTTGTAAAGCTAATGGAAAATGGTCTACCGAACAACTTCCGATATGTAAACGTAAGTACACTGTTGAAAATTATCCAATTGTTTAATGTCTGCGAACATAACTTTGACAAAATTTGGGCATATAACGTTCAGACATCAGACAACTTAATATACACTTATTACTTATAGTTTGTAATATTTGGGTGATTTTTTGTTATGTTCCCTAAATTAACTCATCTTCCCTGGAATAACATATTGTGTTTTAACTAATATCTTTTCTATTTTTTTCTCTTTAAGGGAAGAAAATGTATATCTCTTAAGTTTGCCTTAGCGTAAACAATATTATATTCAGAAACAGATAAATAAATACGTACATACATTTTATTCATTTCACAACGACACAATCATATTACTCAATTAAACAATCAAAACGTCTATGACGGCGTCCTATCATACATAATTATTTTGGTTGATGATTAAGTATGCGATGCTTTATCATTATTATCTGATGTGCAAAGAACGCCAGCAAAAATGTTAATGTTATAATAACCAACTGTTAGCAGAGTGTTTAATATCCTTTTAATCGAGCACACGTAAGCGTTCAAACAGGAATCCTTGTGTATGAAAACATCGTTGTTTTTTGTAAAGCAAACGGTGTATGCAATCATAGCATAGCCTCGTTGTATCTTCGGTATTCACATAATTGTCGACATTTATTTGATAAGATCAAGAGAAAAGCCACAAAACAATGATGTATGTAGATAAATATTTCAGTATCAAAAGTATGCTATATGTTTACTTAGTGACACATAATGAATCAAATTGGAAACGTTTAGTCTAAATAATTTTCGAATAAATTCATAACCAAGTAGAAGACGTCTTTTCCCCTGAATTTACTTGTTAAAAAACGCATAAGTGAACAATAATTGAACATCTGTCAATGCAGAAAAAACAAGCACAATAAGCGAAGGAAAAAGTTGTTAGATAAACACTCCATCACAGAAAAACGAATACTCTTATGTCAACCATTTTTGCAGTAAACACATAAATGCACCGATAGGAACTCATAAAGATTTTGGGTCAACTTTCCACCGGCGAAAAAATGACGTACCTGTAAACAAAAATAGGCCACCGTACGACCTTCAACAATGATGAAAACCAATACCAAATAGCAGGCTTTGAAATGGTTGGGATTTACAAATGTAAAGCAATACATCAATTTAACGGCATGGTCAATGACTTGATTATTTGTTTACCTGTAGCTGAATATTTTACTAGTATTCCGTATACCTACTTGCATAGTGGAATGAATGGGAAACGTCTTGTTTATACAACTCCACCACAGACAAACCATTTTTTATTTCTATTTTTGTCATTTTAACCTGTTATGTTTGTTTGTTTGTTTTGTTCAAACAATGTTGTCAATAAAATGAAATTGTATGCAATTGACAATCAAGAAGAGGTTTAGATAGTATAAGGTCGACTCCACCAATTTTTACCTAAAAAATATATGACAGTTGTTATCTATTCATTTGGTTTTATAGAGCTTTTGATTTAACCATTTGATTATTGACTTTCAGTAATGAATATTCCTCGGAGTTTGATATTATTGTTGTTTTAATTTTTGCATTTGCTGCTTCTGTAAGCGTATACGTTTATTTCATTTTTTGAATAGCTGTTCCATGTCCAGCTTTAAACAAAACACAACACATGGTTATACCAACCAATATTTCTGGATATCATTACGGTGACAATGTCACTTTCAAGTGTGTAAATGGTTATAATTTATCAGGACCTTCATTGATAATATGTCGAAGTAGTTCTAACCGCTCAAGGGGGGAATGGAGGGATGAACAGCCTACTTGTGAAGGTAATTTATTTGTTTGAGAATAAGTTGATGTAAAAGTTAAATATGAATGGTTATGTTTCCTTTCAGCGACTGTAATTTTGTTGTTTTTGGAAGGGTTCATCATTTGAATAGAATTCTAGTAAGAATACTATCGAATCCCATCGTTGGTCGTTTCACATATTAATAGCACAGAATGGGAGGAGCTAAAACAAGTGATTCAACATTCACTTGTCTTGCCCTGCCTCCTTTGCCTCGTGAATAATGTAAGTTTTTTTTGTTTTTAAGACTAAAACATCTGTAATAGATTTTTATGGAATGAATGCTTACACAAAATTTTTTATTAAAAAAACATAACTCTGGTAGAGAGTTGTCTTATAAGCAATCTTATCACATCTATTTTTCACCTATAACTGAGGTGTATCTTACAATACCATTCACAACTGCACCCTACTACAGGTCAAACCATCATTACATTTTTTGGTAACATTAATTAATTTCTTTTTCAAATTATTTCTATTATTTAGTAATGCCAAAACTTATATACAGATAAAAAAAAACGCTGCAAATATGTATAACATGTCCTAAGGAATACCTTCTTTTCGTTTATTGTCTTTTCATATGCAAACTGCTCCGCGAGTTAAAGGCGAAACTAGCATATCAAATATTTCATATCAAAAATAAATAATCACAATGTAAATGACAAGACATTCAGTCCTTTTTTTTTTACTTTACACAGACATATATTCTTGAACTGCGCAAGCTACAAATGTTTGTATCTAAATCTTACACAATGAGCTATCAATTAATTAATCGATTTGTATTTCTCTTCTTTGAACTGAAAGAATACTTTGTCTATTGGTTTAAAAATGGAATATTTCTAATCACAACGTTTTACCTTTCTCAAATTGTACGTCATATCCAGGCTTTGATACCATATATGATAACATTTAAGTGTAATTTTTGCTTCGATTCCATAACCCCTCTTCAAAAATTTCGGGGAGGAAGCTTCTTTTATTACATAAATTAATTTGTAATATGAAATATGTACATATATGTAACTACACAGACTGTCATATTCAAAGGCTGGAAATTTTAAATCATTTAAATATAGAACAAACAAAAAATAGTATAATGGTTGAGGTAATTTCTTGTATTAACTATGCTAAATATACAGATTAAATCTATTATTTTTCTAAACCAAACCTGTTAAACTAAAGTAAAGAAGTAAACTTTACACTTATATAAATTCGACAACTGCAACAAGTGTATTACTCTAATATTTAAATCGCGAGGCTTGTCGAGCTTTTTAAATAATTCAAATTTAACTGTTGAAAGTGGAGAAATATCGTTATACACGAGTTACAGTGGTGGACTCTATTTCCCTTATGATTTCTATAAAAGAGGGATGAAAAATACCAAAGGGACAGACAAACTCATAAATCGAAAACAAAACTGACAACGTCATGGCTAAAAATGAAAAGACAAACAGACAAACAATACTACATATGACACCACATAGAAAACTAAAGAACAAACGACACGAACCCCACCAAAAAATAGGGGTGATCTCAGGTGCTCCGAAAGGGTAAGCAGATCCTGCTTCACATGTGGCACCCGTCGTGTTGCTTATGTGATAACAAATCCAGTAAATAGTCTAATTCGGTAGGTCACATTCATGAAAGGGAAGGGGATTGTAGTTACGACGTAAGGAACATATCCGATATCATTTGTGAAACGGTTATTCCATAACGGTCAACCAACTCGTGATGGCGTCCGTAAACTTTACGAAGGGATGATTTAAACTTCACCATTTGGAACTATTGGTTTAATAGCTTCCTTGTGAGCAGCAACCCTCTATCAAGAAAATCATGATAGGAAATGCAAGCACGGGTA
The DNA here is from genome assembly GCF_036588685.1 of Mytilus trossulus. Taxonomy (NCBI): domain Eukaryota; kingdom Metazoa; phylum Mollusca; class Bivalvia; order Mytilida; family Mytilidae; genus Mytilus; species Mytilus trossulus. The sequence goes on from NC_086373.1 coordinate 95,468,846, forward strand.
TATCGTATCAATTGGGAGATATATACCCCGTATATAGGTGCTGCTGGAATGTTTTTATTCTTCCTTGTCAAAGATTTGTGGAAAGCTGTTTAATTTTCATGTGACGTCATCTGGCATGTTTGCCTTTTTTCATGCCGCCACAATAAGAAAATTCAGATGAAAACAAGAAAATTTAACGTCACAAATAAATGTCAACCAATCATTTGCCAAGAACAGATCCTTCACTAGTGAGGAGAAATGTTTTTCTCACACCGGTCAGGAAATTTTGGATCCTCAATGCTTTTCAACGTTGAACTTGTTTGCCTTTATAAATATTTTGATTTGAGCGTCAATGATGAGTGTCATGTAGACGAAACGCGCGTCTGGCGTATATAACTATAATCCTGGTACCTTTGAAAACTAATTAAATGTAACACTTTGGAATTTCTTCCTAGCAACAAACCGTTGCCCATAGCAACATACATTGATTTTATTTTTTACAAATTTTAACTCTAAACATCTTGCAACAAATAGATAATCCACTTGATGAACATTGTAAAGGGTGAAAAACTGCAAAGAAAATGACATGGATAAAATACAATGTTGAAAACTACAGACAAACAACAATAACTGTTCAAGAACATTCTCAAATTATACTAGCCACAATGCGATCTTAGTTTTATAAGATTTAAACCTAATACTAAAAACGGGAAAGATATATTCCGAATCTTGCAAGTTCATGTAATAATACATTTTAACATGAAATGACTGTCCTTTGCGTTTTTTTATTAAGTCTATTGTTTAATATAATGTATTTACCTCCTGACGTCTTTTGTATTGGGTTGTTTTCTCATTGCTATACAAGTATATGCTATCGTGGCATTTATTTAAATGAATATGAAAGATATACGACAAAGTAGATTGAGAGGTTGAATTGCTTTCACCAAAATATGCATGTACAAGTGTACATATACATGTATTGTGATGTTGAGGATGGCGTTATTTTTAAAAAAAATTTAGGTTTGGCCTTTTAATTTTCTGCTGCAACATGCACGATATTTAATGTCAATATACTATGACAACCGTGATTAAGGTTGTTAACCAACTAATCACCATGCATGAAATGTTGTAATTTTGATACATGTACAATAAACAAACAAACATCATTGGCTTCCATTACTTTTTTCACAACGAACTGAACTAATCAGAACCACCATATACATGATATAATACTATGCTGAATCTGATATAATTAGTTAACTAATATTTTATTGAGGGATTCCCTTTAATTTCAAAAGAATCAGATATTCAAATGCTCCTTAAATTGCATCAAAGTTCACGTTCATGTCATGTATCATTGATTTAATTCCTAAGTTGTTCAAGACAAAAATGTGGTTAGAAAAAATGACCATGATGAAGTAGGTGAAACTCCAGCAGTTTTTGCGAAATTTGAAAAAATATTACCAAACTTGGAAGATGGGGAATGTGTCAAAAAGACAACAACCCGGCCAAATAAAAAAACAACAACAGAAGGGCACCAACAGGTCTTCAATGTAGCGAGAAATGTCCGCACCCGGAGGCATCCTTCAGCTGGCCTCTAAACAAATATATACTAGTTCAGTGATAATGAACGCCATACTAATTTCCGAAATTGTACACAAGAAACTAAGATTAAAATAATACAAGTTTAACAAAGGCCAGAAGCTCCTGACTTGGGACAGGCGCAAACATGCGGCGGGGTTAAACATGTTTGTGAGATCTCAACCCTCCCCTATACCTCTAACCAATGTAGAAAAGTAAACGCATACCAATACGCACATTAAAATTCAGTTCAAGAGAAGTCCGAGTCTGATGTCAGAAGAAGTAACCAAAGAAAATAAACAAAATGACAATAATACATAAATAACAACAGACTACTAGCAGTTAACTGACATGCCAGCTCCAGACTTCAATTAAACTGACTGAAAGATTATGATTTCATCATATGAACATCAGGCACAATCCTTCCCGTTAGGGGTTTAGTATCATGCCATCATAACATATATGAGAAGAACATAACCCGTGTCATGCCGACAACTGTTTTTATAATAAATGTGTTTAGTTCCGACGCAAAGACCTTATCAGTGACTCAATATTAACGCCAAAATATGCAATCTTTAATAAGTCTATTCACAGGTTTTGTAAGTGTCTGAGGTGAATACTGACACCTTTGTGCTTTATAAAGAATATTTCCATAAAAAATTGGATGTGAAATACCTGAACGTATAAGAAGTCTGCATGTTGAGCTATATTTACGAATGATGTCTTTATACCGATTATAAAATTTAGTAAATGTTTTGACTAGTTTGTGATATCGAAAACCCTGGTGTAATAATTTTTCAGTAATACATGAATTTCTCTCGTGAAAATCTAAAACGTTGTTACATACACGAGCGAATCGTACAAGTTGAGAAATATAAACACCGTAAGATGGTGACAAGGGAACGTCACCATCTAAAAACGGATAATTAACGATAGGAAATAAAAAATCATCCCTTTTATCATAAATCTTAGTATTCGGCTTTCCGTTAGTGATATAGATATCAAGATCGAGGAAAGGGCAGTGGTCATTGTTAGTATTAGCTTTATTTAAAGTAAGTTCAGCAGGATAAATTTCATTAATATACATACTTAAGTCGTCATTATTGAGAGCCAAAATATCATCCAAATATCTAAAATTATTATTTAATTTGTTTATCAGATGTTGTTTTGATGGGTCTTTACTTATTTTTGACTTAAATTGTAACTCATAACAATACAAAAAGAGGTCGGCAATAAGTGGTGCACAGTTAGTCCCCATTGGAATTCCGATAATCTGACGATATACGGAATCCCCAAAGCGAACAAAAATTGTTATCTAGTAAAAATTCAAGGGCGTATATAGTATCAAAGCATGTCCAATTAACATAGTTTTTTGTTTATTGCTACTAAAAAATGACCTAAAAGAGTTTGAACATATATATTCACATTCTGATTTTTTGAATGCCCATTTAATTAGGTGTGTGAATTTTTTCCTAATATGAATGTGAGGCAATGTGGTATACAGGGTAGAAAAATCAAAACTTGGAACAGATTCAAAATCACCAATATAAGCATGCAATTTATCAAGTACTTCCAACGAGTTCTTGACACTCCAAAAGTAATTTATTCCTCTACCAACAATAATGTCACGTGACAATTTCAGGTTCATTCTTCATAAATGTAGGTTTGACAAAAAGTGAAATCACAAAAATACTGAACACCGAGGAAAATTCAAAATAGAAAGTCCCTAATCAAATGGCAAATTGAAAAGTTCAAACTAATGGACAATAACTGTCATATTTCTGACTTGATGCAGGCATTTTGTGATGTAGAAAATAGTGGATTAAACTGGTTTTATAGCTAGCTAAACCGCTCACTTGTATGACAGTCTAATCACATTCCTTAATATTGACAACGATACGTGAACAAAACAAACAGACATAATAGGTGAAAATGAAAAAAATACCGCAGTCAGCATTGTGTTACAATCCAAATCCCGAATGCAAGTTCTGAATTTGTACTTATAAATGATACAATTTGTTTACCTGTAAATCCAATTCAAGCCATTGGACAATTAATATGTGTAGAACAATTCATGCAAGTTCCCAATATATTTCAACTCCCTGTCTACAATTGCAACATACAGGCGTCTTATCATACTACTTGATTTTTGGCAGTGTGCACTGTGATGTCCATTTTCTTCCTACAAAAACACACATTGTTATTGCTGTCGTTTTAAGTTGATACTTGTTGTTATTTTGCCACTGAGTTTTGGGGTGGGGAAGGAAGCAAATTATATGTCTTTCTCTTTTTATTATATGGAGTGTTTAAAAAATTGAGGAGAAAATACAGGAAAAGTAGAGTCAGTTTTGCAAAGGCTTAGTTTATTATTGTAGATTCACTTTCTATAAAACAAAACAATTGACAACTAGCTACTGTAAACCAACTTATTTTCGCGAAAAGTTGGTTTACAGTTTTGAACAGGAACACTAACAGTACTATGGTACAACAAAAAATCGTGATTCGCAACAACTACAAGTACTCACAGACATCAACATAAAATCAAATAGTGAACTATAAGGTTGATTGCACCTTGCATGGATATTTCTGACACGTTTCCAAGAATTATTTTTTTGGTGAATTTTGAAGCCCAATATTTAAATATCTATATATGTCGTGTACATTTTATTATTTTGTACAAGTTATTACTTGTACAAAAACTTTGTAAGAGTAATTACTTGTATGATGCCATCATACAAGTTATTACTAGTACAAATATAATTGTACCAGTAATTACTTGGACAATTTTTGGTGAGAAAAAGATAATAACTTGTACCACACAATATCTTTGAGTTATATTTGTTTTTTCGAAAATTATTTTGCCTTAAATGTTTCTTCAAAAACTCCTTTCTTTTGTTTGGATTTGGTACTCGAAAATTAAATACTACAGATATTTGGTTGCACTGTTACATTTTCAGCATTTTAAAAGTTTGTCTATTTCAATTCTCTAAAAGTTATGATGTTCAAACATGCAATACTGTGATCATTTTTGGTATTTTGTTTGTACAAATATTTGAAGAACAAATCAAGTATTGGAAAATACAAGTACCTAAATATTACAATAATTCTAAAGTAGAGAAATTGTACTAAATATTAAAAGTAAATTTCCAGTACTACATATTTTCAGTACAGAAATAGTACAGAAAAAGTACCTATGCAAAAGTAGCCGGGTGCAGTCCATCGGACCTCTGTCTACTCTTTGAACTGGTATTATAACATTGTCTCAAATTCCAACACTTTTAATCATCTTTTAGAATTTGCTGTTTTATCAAAGGGTAGAGTTCATCAACAGTACCATTATACATAATTTCGTCTCCTTTGCGAATGAGTTTTTCAAGTTTTGCTACATTCAAAATACCAGACTGCCGTAAGAAATATCTCTGAAGTGCTGTCTTTTTGTAACTTAATTTGACTTCCTTTACATTACAAATATTCTCTCATGTATTTTAACGTGTGAATAGCGAATAATTAGAAGAGTTTCGACCAGTTAATTATGTCATCATAACATTATTTGCTACATTGTTTTGCATTTTTACACTTTCACTGTGTATCATCAGTACAGCGGATATAGGTACTAAACAAGCGGTCATGGTCGATTTTGACCATACACGGTAACGAAAATCTGTGGTTTGCTTTGTCAATATTCAGTGTACATTTCTCAACATTTGAAATTCCTGCTACTAAATAATTTTCGCATCGTTTTTTTTTATAAAACAACTTTAATGTTTTAATAAGAACAATTAACTTGTACAAATAGTTGTAAATGTAAACACCAACTTTCAATTTCGATACAGTTGTCGAGCCATTTACATGTTTTATCTGAAAGAAAGCTAATACTGGGCAAAAGTAATAGTTACCAATCATAAACCTAGCTGTGAATACTCATTTCTTGAAACATTTTGGATAATAAACGAGTATAAAAAATAAAGTTTTTGTGTACGGTGTACAGCACCATACAGAAGGATTTATTTGGTCAGCATAACACCGTACACAACACTTCATTTCGGAATAAAATATCGAAAAATAACATATGTATGAAAGATATCAATGCCAATTATTGAAACAGCTTTACTTATTACACACACAGAGTGGCCTTCTATCAGAAAAAGAGATGCAATGAATGCAAAATTATATCGGATGAGACCATCGCCAACTTATTTGAAAAGTATTTGCACATGTTTTAGTAATCGTTCTTGTTTATGGAAAATAATGGACTATAGTTTTGACTGTATCTTATGCTTTTGAAAAAGAGGGGCGAAAGATACAAGAGGACAGTCAAACTCAAAGATCGGAAATAAACTAACAACGCCATGTTTAAATAATAAAAAGACAAACAGACAAATAACAGTTCACAAGACACAGCAGAAAAAAAACAACAAAAAACAACAACAAAAAATAAACAACACGAACCCAAGCAAAAACTTAGGTGATCTCAGGTGCTCACGAAGGGTGAGCAGATCCGGCTCCATATGTGGCACCCGTCGTGTTGCTCATGTTTTTACATACCTATTGAATGTTTAAATTGAGAATGCGTTTGTGTTTTTTTTTTCTTTACGAGGCAGTATTGTCTCATGATCAATGATAATAATGACATAAATATAATGGCCTCCATACACCCTTTTTATTTGTTGTACATTTAAACAAGAAACTATCTATATAGATTTTGTAAGCCCATAAACTAGAAGGTTTTTTTTTAATGAAAATAGGTATTTGTGTTCTATGATACAATGATTTTAGCACTGCACATATATCATTCACATAAATGAAACTAATGGGAGTAATGATTAAAAGAAATCTTGAAAACCATATCGATTTTTTTAATGATTTTTTTTGCTCACAGCTGAAAAGTGTCCTGCTTTGATACAAATATTGGTATGTCAGATTTCTTAAGGTTCATAAATTCATAATCGATCTTAGAGTATAGGCACGTCTTCACAATCAATCAGTTCTTATTCAGACTAGACACTGCCCTTTGTCGGAATTTTGAAGAACAAACCAAAACCAGTAACACAGAATCATTTTGAATATTTGTGCGATTAAGTTCATTTAGCTCTCGAAAAAATTATCCACATATATAGCATCATTACGATGCTCATAATTATGTAAATTGTATCTAAAAGACATGATATACTAACTACGTAGCATCATTAAATGTACTTTTATGCATTTGGCCAATTTACAAAATGGACTTTAAAAAAAGAAGGGCAGACTTAAAAGTTGAAGACAACATTCCCTAAATATCATAAAAAAAAAGTTTTTTTTCGAAGTTCTTTTAAGATCAGCTACAAATGTTTGTTGTTGTGACTCATTAGACAGGTATTTCACTTGACACATATATTTCATTACTAGAACTGAACATTTTAAATGTTATTACTATAGTCTAAATATTTTGATAATATAATTTGAAGCAGCCTTAAATATTGTTCTATTGTATGCTTTCACGATAGAATATTCAACAAAAACAAGTCCAAACATAAACAGTCATGGGCATTCTTAAAGGCCAGGGAAAGAGTATAAATAATAAAACAGTGAATGAAATAGTGGTTAATTGAAAACTCTTAGCCTCATTCATTTCAAGGACATATGTTTTTAGAATTACCTTGTTTAAAGATTGATTTTTAGAAGATTTTTTTTCTACGTTGGTGCTAGGCGAACTGAATATCATGAAACAAATTCGTCTGATTATTTCATATCCAATTTCTGCACATTCCTTTAATTTCTTTCATGATCATGGCTACTGAAAAACAAAATTCTTCCCGAAAACGTCCTCCAAATGTTAGAAAGGAAATTCCTGGTGATGAGACTGTCAAAAAAAGAATTTTGGAAAAACTTAAAAAAAAAAAACAGTTATTTGACTTCAACTTTGAATAAGCTAGTTTATTAAAGAATTAATTGTAGAGAAACTTTTAGACTTTTGGATTAAACAACAACTTGGACGTGACAATTTGATACAACATCATTCTTTCCTGTCACCTATTCATAAACAAGACGCCAGGATGTAGACCAAGGACTGTGCGTTACTGCAGGGAAATCTTTGGATACACATGGATAATTTTTTTTTGAAGCACATACTAGTATTTGTAATGGAAAGCAAATATTATTGAAAAGAACTATGGATTGACACGCAGCATCTGTAAGACTGATGTGTACCTTCCAAACGATCACATATTTTTTCTTGCATTTTATAGTTGTGGAGTTTGCCAGTACATTACACTTGACTTGTAAATGGGGCAGGAATTGGCTGCATCACTAAAGAGAGAAGATAAAAGTTCTTTAATAAATTTAAAGAGAATGCTGAAAATGAATGTGTTGAATCAGTTGGCAATGCCATAAATGGTGAAATTTCTTCAAATGATGACTTAGATGGCTTCAACATCATGAAAGACGCTGGATAATACTGCAGTTGTACATTTAGTATTAGGATAAAAAAAAACTCACAAAGTGATGGACTGTGAACATGCATGTTACTGAGTCACATGATAAAGTTGCCCAACGACATGAAAGACTAGGAACACAAATATTTTCTTTTAATTTAGAAAGTAAAAAAGTGTCCATTTAAATTCATGCACATGATTGGAATTCGGCTGTAAATAAATTAGTGAAGGACACTCACTTTGCTATCAGTCAGAATGACTCATGGCATGCTGTCAAGGCTAATAAAAAAAACTGTCACCAATATTCCAAAAGGTACTATACGTTTAGAGGGTATAAGTTGGAGTGTACAGCTCGGAGATAAAGTAAAACTCATAGCTCTACGTATTAACCTGGCAGTCTGTGAGCAACATTCTGTAAAACTAAAAGTTTGGAAAACATTGTTGAACATTATTGTGATACCATGTAAATTGTTAAAAGTCACTTCCGGTAGTCATTTTTCAAGGTCATATATCACCTTATTGTTGTACAAGGTCAAATGGCCTTATAATGAACTTAGTTGAAGTTATTATCAAATAACCTCATATCAAGACATTTCAGGGGCACTAATTCCTATAAGATGACATTAAATTGTATCAGACTTAATGTAGCATATCTTTATTACAATAAATCAAACATTTTGCACTTGTTCTTTTATATGTATCTTTGAAATACAAACTATGCCCCTCTACCTGCCAACCTATTTCTTTATTAATATGAGACTGACTTCATGCAGGAACTTCTTAGGAAGAAAGATAAGAAGTTAGCAATATCCTTTAACTCTACTTTCCGCTATATAGATGATGTACTATTAATAAATATTTAAAATTTGGTGACTATGTGGAACGCATCTATCCATTGAACTAGAGATAAAGGATACTACAGATACAGTCAAGTCGGCTTCATATCTTGACTTACATCTAGAAATTGACAATGAGGGTCGATTGAAAACAAAACTTTAAGTAAAAAGAGATGATTTTAGCTTTTCAATTGTGAACTTTCCATTTGTAAGTACCAACATTCCAGCAGCACCTGCATACGGGGTATATATCTCCCAATTGATACGATTTTCCCGTGCTTGCATTTCCTATCATGATTTTCTTGATAAAGGGTTGCTGCTCACAGGGAAGCTATTTAACCAAGAGTTTCAAATGGTGAAGCTGAAATCATCCCTTCGTAAATTTTACGGACGCCATCACGAGTTTATTGACCGTTATGGAATAACCGTTTCGCAAATGATATCGGATATGTTCCTTACGTCGTAACTACAATCCCCTTCCCTTTCATGATTGTGACCTACCGAATTAGACTATCTACCGGATTTGGTATTGCATTAGCAACACGACGGGTGCTTCATGTGGAGCAGGATCTGCTTTACCTTCAGGAGCAACTGAGATCATCCCTACTTTTTGTAGGTTCGTGTTGTTTATTCTTTGGTTTTCTATGTTTTGTCATGTGTATTATTGCTTGTCTGTTTGTCTTTTTTATTTTTGCCATTGCGTTGTCAGTTGGTTTTCGAATATGAGTTTGACTGTCCCTTTGGTATCTTTCGTCCCTCTTTTTCAAAATGTCGGAGAAAATGCAAATATAAGCAAAATTCAAAATTGAGAACTTGACCTTGACCTTTGACCTTAACCTCATTTTCTATGTTAGGACTTAGTTGACTCAAATGAAAATATTCCAGGCTTATACGGTTAACGGTTGATGAATAGAAAATACATACCGACAAATTTATTGTAAAAGGATAGATAACTCATATAAAATGTTATTGAATCGCTTCAATCCAAATAAGCCAAAAATTTCTGAGGATGTAACAAACAATTTGTAAAAGGAATTCTGTCGCTATCTTTTTTTGTTACGAAGGAGATGCACACAGATAATAAACAGTGGATAGGGAGATAACTCTTACAAAAAAAATGGTTTGGCTTAGCAGGGTGAAATTTTAAAGCGTGTAAACTGTACGATACAATATACAAAATATCTTAGCGACATATTGCATAACAAAAATTTCAAGATGGTTTGGGAAAAAATAATAATCAGAAGAAAGTCTTTTCACAGAAATTGTTCGTTATATCCTCAGTAATTTTTGGCTCATTTGGATCGAAGCGATTAGATAAAAATTTATAGGAGTTATCTACCTTTACAAAATAAATTTTTTAGTATGTTTTTTTAACTCATAAACAGTTAACCGTATAACCCTGTAATGTTTTTATTTGAGGCCCCAAGGTCCTATTTATCGCATCAGTATGAAAAAACTATCTTCTTTTCAAAATTTGTTGATGTAGAAAGACTTTCAATTGTTCTCTGAACAATTGGATTATTAATATCTACACATAGGTAAAATCCAAACGTGTTTGTTTTCTGTTTACCAGGCTAACTTCTATGAATAATTAATAAGAGGGCTGAGGGTTTACGCAGTATATATTGGACGATGTCCGTAGTCTTTCTGAACAACTGATTTTATTCTGAATACATCTGTTCTTTATATTGCCACCTTTCATATACATGTGTAATATCTTATCAATTGACCTGTTGAATAAGCATTTGCATCTTAAGTTGCTATACAGATATGCTACATACGATGCGAAATTAATCATGACGCAATTTAATGAGTATTAGAATACTTCCTTGCACGCAATTACAAGCTGCTTATATTAACCTTATATATATATTATGCGTAATTATTATAATTAGAGTCAAACGTTGAAACCAGCTATGTTAATTTATGATATAAGGTTTCATGTAAACAAGGCGATTTATATTCGGAAACGAGATTTGTCAAAACTAATCTCTATAAAAGTAGTATTACTAGCATTTCATTTAAGATATGATTCTAGGGGAGATGGACATGATGTACGAAGCAGGCTATCTAAAAATAAATTCATACTGAAATTAAGAGGAAGTCTTTCATGCACTGTCTTAAAATTTGACATCTAGGATAGATCAAGGACGTATATCATCTAGTATAGGTCCTTGAATAGATGTAAAAAAAAACTAAGATTTCACAATAAAAAATAAAGTTTTTTGAAAATAACGTTACAATTAATTATATAATTACAGTTCCGTTTTTATTTTCTTAAAATTGCACATTGAAATACAGTTATTTTCTTTAATAAATATTGCAACAGTATTTCCTTTTTATCAAAACAAGGAGGTCATAGATTATTATAGGTATATCTGATTTTTTTTCGTTATTAAAATGTGAATAAGTATATATTTAATATGAAAAAAGAAAGAAAAAAACTAGTATCTCAATTGTTAGTAAAACAATTGAAAGGTCGTTCCTGTAAAAGTGATGTTTTCGTAAAGTACTTTGTACAACCTTTCGTTTGATATACGACAAGCATACCTTCTAAAACTTTTCGCTTTTAACACTTAATGACCTCATCCGCCTATATATTTGAGATCGGAAGTATGATATATGTAACATAGAGTAGATGAGCTTTCATTTGATATGCGACAATGCCATGTTCTAGAAAATTTGATTTTTGCACTTAATAACCCTATTCAACTGATTTTTGGAGGTCTGGAATTTGATATTTCACATGTACACATCACGACCTTTCATTTGATATACAAACTTATCTTAAAAGAAAATTTATGTTTTGAACTCAATGACCCCACCCAACCCATTTTTTTGGGGACGTCAACTTGATATTTGAAATGTACGCTTTACGGACTTTCATTTGATATGCAATAACCTAGCCATCTGAGAAATTAAAATTTTTGCACTAAATGACCCCACCTGGGATGAAAAAGAGGTTTAAAATTTTCATTTTTAAATAGAGTTTATTGAGACCTACAATTTGATATATCAGATGACCCCATTTGACAAAGTGCCAAAAATGATGCAATATCAACGATATAAATAGAAGTAATGAAACTTACAAAGTCAATGCAAAACATGAAAATTTCAATGGATTTTTTTTGGTATTTAGTCAAACATATACCTATGTTAACCTCTTACATTTCGTAAACATTTTAAGTGGAAAGCTGTTGTTGATTCAGAAATACATGCCGCCGCTCGCAAAATTTCAAACTGCATTATCTCTAAAACGACAATAGATATCTCAAATCTGTTAAATATTAAATGATCTACAGTTAAAGGACAACATTATACAAAAAGAATTGGGACAATTTCAAAGTTCACCAAGGTCACAATTAATCATCAAATATATGATGCAATACTAAACTTGCGAACCGGAAGTCATGGAGACATGGGACTACCACCATTCAACTCATGACCACTTCACCTTCAAAATATCACAAGGTCAAGGTCATTGTATACTGTTAAGGTCAAGGTGAAATTTCATCATGAAGTGACACTGACCTCAAATTGACGGTCTTAAATTACTGATCATCTTTGCAGTTTATAGTAGGTTGATATTTGGAACTTGGATAGAGAGTTGTCTAATTGGGACTCACACCATATCTTCTTTAATCTATGAATTTTAATTTTCCCCTTTTAAATAACTGCTCTCCAGTCCTCCCAAACCGTCTGATTAGTTCATTGTATCGCATTGCACATGCATTTTCAGTAGTAAATAAACTTATCATAGATACCAGGACTAAATTTAGTATACGCCAGACGCGCTTTTCGTCTACAAAAGACTCATCAGTGACGCTCGATTCCAAAATTTTAAAAAGGCCAAATAAAGTACGAAGTTGAAGAGCATTGAGGACCGAAATTCTTTTGCCAAATACAGCTAAGGTAATCTATGCCTGAGGTAGAAAAGCCTTAGTATTTCAAACCAATTGAATATAACAACATCAAAAATAACTGATACAATAGGTGGTTAAAAGGGAGGTGTTTATTGACAAGACATCTAAAAAGTAGCACCCAAGCAGCGATCTGGTTACGTTCATAGAGATATTGAATTTCTTACGAAAATCTTTTGAAATCCGTTAGGAACTATGTTTCCTTGTCAACAAGTTGTTCGATGTTAATAATAAATACATTTTCTGCATTCGTGGTATTTGAAGTTGTTTAGACATAGTTTCATGCTGCTAAATTGGATTTATATTACTTGTTTTAAGTTTTTTTTTGTATGATAGATGGTATCTTTAAAGTTAATGGCAGTAGTAATTATACACTTTTCATTGTTCAGAACAACCCTTTTTCTATTCAAATACTCATTTCAAGGTGTAAGAGGGAACCGCCGTATTAGGTTGAGTTGTTTGTAGGAATGTTGTTTTGATTTGCTTTTTAAGGTCTTTCCCCTACGTGAGGAAAGACCTTATTGTTTTTCTAATGTTTTTTTTTCTTTTTCTTTTTTTTCTTTTTTTTCTTCCAACATTTGTTTGACAAGGCCTCATCCCCTTTCTGTTGAAGTTATCAAGACCAAATATGGATCATTGATAGACCTCATCATGAACTTTTACCAGATGAACTTTTGTAGGATTTCATCATCCCCTTTAGAAGTTATCTCCCTTTTATTGATTTTTTTCAACATGGCCCCCCTTAAATGTTTTAAAAGATATCATGACCTTATTTGGACAAAAGTTAGATCTCATCATGATGTGTTACCATATGAGGCTGCTAAGGATTTCATCATTCCCTATGAGAGTTACGTCCCCTTGAAGCAATTTCTTTCTTTTACATTTTTCTCAAAAAGTATTCAAGATAGAATCTATTTGAAAACGGCAACATGTACAAGACCAAATGACAATGATAATTAACATATACAATCATTTTGTTGTTAACCCTTATAAGGAGTTATTTCCCTTGAAAAAATATACACAATTTTTGAAAAATTGTATCTCGAGAACCGGAAGTCGTAAAGACTTGGGACCTACACCAATAATCTTAAGTTCATGTGACCTTTAATTTGCACCCAAGGTCAAAGGTCACCAAGTGCAAAAAAAAATTACGCTGCAATTTCAAGCTTGCATATTAAGAAAACGATAAGAGTTTACTGCATACTTACAGTGTATAAAATGTTCCTCTCGACGAGCTCTACATTTTATACACTGAGCTCAAAAGATTCCGACTGTCTGTTCAAAAGGTACGACGGGATGATTCTTAAAAGTATAGTATTGTGTGTATATCTTTTTAAAGGTAACAGATATCAACCTACTATAAACTGCAAAGATGATCAGTAGTTCAAGACCTTCAATTTGAGGTCAATGTCAGGTCATGATGAAATTTCACCTTGACCTTTACATTATACTATGACTTTGACCTTGTGACATTTGAAAGGTCAGGTGGTCCTGAGTTGAATGGTGATAGTCCCATGTCTCTACGACTTCCGGTTCTCAAGTTTTGTATTGCATCATATATTTGATGATAAATTGTGACCTTGGTGAACTTTGAAATTGTCCACATTCTTTTTCTATAATGTTGTCCTTCAACTGTAGATCATTTATCATTTAACAGATTTGAGATATCTATTGTCGTTTTAGAGATAATGCAGTTTGAAGTTTTGCGAGCGGAGGCATGTATTTCTGAATCATCAAGAGCTTACCACGAAAAATGTTTTCGAAATTGAAGAGGTTGACATAGTTATGTGTTTGACCAAATACCAAAAACATTCCATGGAAAAAAACACCAAAAAATCAATTTGAAATTTTCATGTTTTGCATTGACTTTGTAAGTTTCATAACTTCTATTTATATAGTTGATATTGCATCATTATTTGCACTTTGTCAAATGGGGTCATCTGATATATCAAATTGAAGGTCTTAATAAACTCTACTTAAAAAATGAAAATTTTAAACCCCCTTTTCATCCCAGGGGGAAGGGTGGGGTCATTTAGTGCAAACATTCAAATTTCTCAGATGGTAAGGTTGTCGCATATCAAATGAAAGAACATAAAGCGTACATTTCAAATTTCAAATTGACGTCCCCCAAAAATTGGTTGGATGGGGTCATTGAGTGCAAAAAAAAATAATTTCTTTTACAATAGGGTTGTTGTATATCAAATGAAAGGTCATGATGTGTACATTTGAAATATCAAATTCCCAACCTCCAAAAATTGGTTGGATGGGGTTATTTAGTGCAAAAATCAAACTTTTTAAAACATGGCGTTGTCGCATATCAAATGAAAGCTCATCTACCATGTGTTACATATATCATACTTCTGATCTCAAAAATGTAGGCGGATGAGGTCATTTAGTGTAAAAAGCGAAAAGTTTCAGAAGGTATGCTTGTCGTGTATCAAACGAAAGGTCGTACAAAGAACATAACGAAAACATCACTTTTACAGGAAAGACCTTTCAATTGTTTTACAAACAATTGAGATACTAGTTAAGGTCTTTCCCCTACGTGAGGAAAGACCTTATTGTTTTTCTAATGTTTTTAAGGTCTTTCCTCTCCGTGAGGAAAGACCTTATTGTTTTTCTAATGTTTTTTTTTCTTTTTTTTCTTCCAGCATTTGTTTGGCTCGCCCTCCTACCGCTTCTATTGGAGTTATCAATACCAAAATTAAACCATCAATAGACCTCAACATGAACTTTTACCAGATGAACTTTTGTAGGATTTCACCTTCCCCTTAAGAAGTTATCTCCCTTTTGTTGATTTTTTTCAACATGGTCCCCCCAAAATGTGTTAAAAGATATCACGACTTTATTTGGACAAAAGGTAGATCTCATCATAATGTATTACCATATGAGGCTGCATAGGATTTCATCATCTACTTTGAGAGTTATATCCCCTTGAATCAATTTCTTTTATTTGCATTTTTTTCAAAAAGTATTAGAGATAGAATTTAATTGAAAATGACAGCATGTATTAGAACAGATGGCAATGTTTATAAACATAAACAATTTATTTGTTATTAACCCTTATAAGGAGTTATTTCCCTTTAGAAATTAAAAATATATTTTCAAAAATTTATATTCGAGAACCGGAAGTCATAGAGACTTGTAACCTTCACCAATAATCTTAAATTCATATGACCTTTAATATGCACCCAAGGTCAAAGGTCACCGAGTGCAAACAAAAATTACGCTGCAATTTCAAGCTTACATATTAGGAAAACGATAAGACTTTGCTGCATACATACAGCGTATGAAATGTTCTTCTCGACAAGCTCTACATTTTATACAATAAGCCCAAAAATGTCCGACCGTCTGTTCAAAAGTTACAACGGGATGATTCTTAAAAGTATAGTATTGTGTGAATATCTTTTTAAAGGTAACAGATATCAACCTACTATAAACTGCAAAGATGATCAGTAGTTCGAGACCTTCAATTTGAGGTCAATGTCAGGTCATGATGAAATTTCACCTTGACCTTCACAGTATACTATGACCTTGACCTTGTGATAGTTGAAAGGTTAAGTGGTCCTGAGTTGAATGGTGCTAGTCCCATGTTTCTACGACTTCCGGTTCTTAAGTTTAGTATTGCATCATATATTTGATGATAAATTGTGACCTTTATGAACTTTGAAATTGTCCCAATTCTTTTTCTATAATGTTGTTGTTCAACTGTATATCGTTTATCATTTAACATATTTGAAATATCTATAGTCCTTTTAGAGATAATGCAGTTTGAAGTTTTGCGAGCGGAGGCATGTATTTCTGAATCATCAAGAGTTTACCACTTAAAATGTCTTAGAAATTGAAGAGGTTGACATAGTTATATGTTTGACCAAATACCAAAAACATTCCATGGAAAAAAACACCAAAAAATCAATTTGAAATTTTCAAGTTTTGCATTGACTTTGTAAGTTTCATAACTTCTATTTATATAGTTGATATTGCATCATTATTTGCACTTTGTCAAATGGGGTCATCTGATATATCAAATTGAAGGTCTCAATAAACTCTACTTAAAAATGAAAATTTTAAACCTCCTTTTCATCCCAGGGGGACGGGTGGGGTCATTTAGTGCAAACATTCAAATTTCTCAGATGGTAAGGTTGTTGCATATCAAATGAAAGAACATAAAGCGTACATTTCAAATTTCAAATTGACGTCTCCAAAAAATTGGTTGGATGGGGTCATTGAGTGCAAAAAATAAATTTTCTTTTAAGGTAGGGTTGTTGTATATCAAATGAAAGGTCATGATGTGTACATTTGATATATCAAATTCCCGACCTCCAAAAATTAGTTGGATAGGGTTATTAAGTGCAAAAATCAAACTTTTTAGAACATGGTGTTGTCGCATATCAAAAGAAAGCTCATCTACTCTGTTCCAAGTATCATAATTCCGATCTCAAAAATGTAGGCGGATGAGGTCATTAAGTGTAAAAAGCGAAAAGTTTCAGAAGGTATGCTGTCTTATATCAAACGAAAGGTCGTACAAATTACAATACGAAAACATCACTTTTACAGGAAAGACCTTTCAATTGTTTTACAAACAATTGAGATACTAGTTTTTTCTTTTTCTTTTTCTTTTTTTTCTTCCAACATTTGTTTGACAAGGCCTCATCCCCTTTCTGTTGAAGTTATCAAGACCAAATATGGATCATTGATAGACCTCATCATGAACTTTTACCAGATGAACTTTTGTAGGATTTCATCATCCCCTTTAGAAGTTATCTCCCTTTTATTGATTTTTTTCAACATGGCCCCCCTTAAATGTTTTAAAAGATATCATGACCGTATTTGGACAAAAGTTAGATCTCATCATGATGTGTTACCATATGAGGCTGCTAAGGATTTCATCATTCCCTATGAGAGTTACGTCCCCTTGAAGCAATTTCTTTCTTTTACATTTTTCTCAAAAAGTATTCAAGATAGAATCGATTTGAAAACGGCAACATGTACAAGACCAAATGGCAATGATAATAAACATATACAATCATTTTGTTGTTAACCCTTATAAGGAGTTATTTCCCTTGAAAAAATATACACAATTTTTGAAAAATTGTATCTCGAGAACCGGAAGTCGTAAAGACTTGGGACCTACACCAATAATCTTAAGTTCATGTGACCTTTAATTTGCACCCAAGGTCAAAGGTCACCAAGTGCAAAAAAAAATTACGCTGCAATTTCAAGCTTGCATATTAAGAAAACAATAAGAGTTTGCTGCATACTTATAGTGCATAAAATGTTCCTCTCGACGAGCTCTACATTTTATACACTGAGCTCAAAAGATTCCGACTGTCTGTTCAAAAGTTACGACGGGATGATTCTTAAAAGTATAGTATTGTGTGTATATCTTTTTAAAGGTAACAGATATCAACCTACTATAAACTGCAAAGATGATCAGTATTTCAAGACCTTCAATTTGAGGTCAATGTCAGGTCATGATGAAATTTCACCTTGACCTTCACATTATACTATGACCTTGACCTTGTGACATTTGAAAGGTCAAGTGGTCCTGAGTTGAATGGTGATAGTCCCATGTCTCTACGACTTCCGGTTCTCAAGTTTTGTATTGCATCATATAATTGATGATTAATTGTGACCTTGGTGAACTTTGAAATTGTCCACATTCTTTTTTTATAATGTTGTCCTTCAACTGTAGATCATTTATCATTTAACAGATTTGAGATATCTATTGTCGTTTTAGAGATAATGCAGTTTGAAGTTTTGCGAGCGGAGGCATGTATTTCTGAATCATCAAGAGCTTACCACGAAAAATGTTTTAGAAATTGAAGAGGTTGACATAGTTATGTGTTTGACCAAATACCAAAAACATTCCATGGAAAATAACACCAAAAAATCAATTTGAAATTTTCATGTTTTGCATTGACTTTGTAAGTTTCATAACTTCTATTTATATAGTTGATATTGCATCATTATTTGCACTTTGTCAAATGGGGTCATCTGATATATCAAATTGAAGGTCTTAATAAACTCTACTTAAAAATGAAAATTTTAAACCCCCTTTTCATCCCAGAGGGAAGGGTGGGGTCATTTAGTGCAAACATTCAAATTTCTCAGATAGTAAGGTTGTTGCATATCAAATGAAAGAACATCAAGCGTACATTTCAAATTTCAAATTGACGTCCCCCAAAAATTGGTTGGATGGGGTCATTGAGTGCAAAAAATAAATTTTCTTTTACGATAGGGTTGTTGTATATCAAATGAAAGGTCATGATGTATACATTTGAAATATCAAATTCCCAACCTCCCAAAATTGGTTGGATGAGGTTATTAAGTGCAAAAATCAAACTTTTTAAAACATGGCGTTGTCGCATATCAAATGAAAGCTCATCTACCCTGTGTTACATATATCATACTTCCGATCTAAAAAATGTAGGCGGATGAGGTCATTAAGTGTAAAAAGCAAAAAGTTACAGAAGGTATGCTTGTCGTATATCAAACGAAAGGTCGTTCAAAGTACAATACGAAAACATCACTTTTACAGGAAAGACCTTTCAATTGTTTTACAAACAATTGAGATACTAGTTAGAAACTATATTTCTTTTTATACTGCAGTCGTTCTATTTCATCAGTCAAAATGCGTTGCCTACATATTTCTATGTTATAAACAGTCACTGACCCGATATCACTTTTCATCGTGAATATTTTAATAGTTAAGCCGGATCTATATTTAAATATGCATGATAACCCTTCAACCTGTCCTTGTTTTCAATGTATACAACGAAGTATGAAACGACTAAAACTTATTTTACCATTCTTGAAAAAACAACATATTTCACTTGTTACTATTTCTGTTTAAAACCTATGAATCAGTATGTTTTATGCTTATTGTTTCAAAAGGTAATGTACATTTCATTGTGTTGTATATAATAACTCAGTTTACAACAATTGAAATTGATTTTTTTTAGATTGCAGTATAAAGACAATAATAGTGTATTGACCTGACATATCAACGGTATAACTTAAGGATTCGGCCCGAAACTTCGAAAAAGCTCAGTAGCCTCGCATATCCCTGTTTCTCAATCTTATCCTTTTATTGTTGATATGTCAAGTCAATACATTAGTATTGTTTATGTCTTTGTGGATAATTACAGCCTGACATATGATAGAAGTGAATAGGTCGTCAGAATTATCACAGTAGGCCTATTTAGATTCCGACATTGCATCACCCCTGAATATAGAATTACTCGAAATAACCATATGATTAAGCATAATGGAAATAGCAGGTTGCCTATCGATAAGGCAAACAACATTTGTCGACATGATTAGTATCAAATATAATTGATTATTATGATCTGGTTATCTTTGCATATATTGTGACTTGTAGTCGTATCTGTTTTATTTGAAAAAATATCGCAGTTATATAAAACAAAGTATTGCATACTTTAATTTTACATATTAAAACACACCACTATTATATAAGGAAAATATATCATTCATATTATAATTATTATTAATTAATTATAGTTGATTTTGAAACAATTGAATTCATCCAAATTGCATTCCACTAAATTTGTTGCATGGTATTAATTGAATGTGTACACCCACAAATAAAAAAATGGTGCATTTATGTTACCTTGTTTTAAGAAAAATGGTCATTACTTTCTTCGTACAGATATAAAAATTCGTCTGATATTTTACACAATGCAACTCGTTTATATAAGACAATATCGCTACTTTATATAAGAATCGTTTTTATCGATTAGCTTCTTTCATAGACTGAAAAAGATCAATTTGTTATCTTTCTTAGAAAATATTTCGGCGGATTTCACTGTGCCTAAACCACACCGGCAGAATTTGATCGGACTCGATGGTATCTAACGTCCGGCACAATGACGGAACATCAATAGACAGAAAAAAGATAGGGTTCTCCTTATTTTCTTATTTTTTTAATGATATCGAAGAATATATATACATATACAACTATTTTCTATTGTGAGATGCAATATTTTCTACAACCGTTCTATATTAACGGAGAAATAAGTCAAAATGCATGTCAAAATGACGAATTGAGTGAACCTTGCCTCGAAATTGTTTAATTTCTCTTTAAATTGTTCACATTGTACGGAAAGAAAGGTACGGGAAGATAGATACTGACACAGAGATTGCAAAACTAGTCATTATGAGCATCTCAATACTTGTATTTCTGTGTATGGAACGAAAGAAATGGGTCATGTCAAATAAAAATACACCGGTTTCGTCATTGTTGTTTACTACACAACACCCGGTTTCGTCTATATATATCACCCGGTTTTTTTTATATTTTTTTTAAAAACAACAATTTATGAAAAGCAACGTTAACACGGATCTGAACATTGTCTTTCGAAAGAATTTAAATATATATGTATTATAAAGTAAACTTTGCGTGTTTACATTTATTTACATAGGTAATTATAGTACTACACATTTTCCTAATAAAAGTCGTATCCGTTAATTCACTGATCTTCAAACTAATTTTAAATGGAATATAAATAATCAATAGCAAACACTGATATCTAACTAATTTTTTTTAACATTAACATTATGAGATTTTTTTTTATATAGGGTTTGAGATACATCGCAGTATGTGACCCCCTTTTTTTTTTACAAAGAAAACCTAATTAACGCTTAAAAAACAAAATTTAAAACATCACCTTAAAGTATGCAGAAGTTAAGATTTATATTACTAAGAAGTGTGTAAAGTTTGATGCAATAATAATTAACCATTTTGAGATATGGCGCGACATTTAAAAAAAAACACACTCCTGTTTTACTTACAAAGTTCTGTAACTCAAAAAGATTTAATTTGATTTTCACTAAAAGGTTTACAAATCGTTTGACCATTTCAAGAAATAACTTTGTTAAGTTTCATGAAAACTAGATAAGCTGTTCTCAAGTTACGGTGCGACATGTTTAAGCTGGACAGAAAGATAGACGGATAGCTAGACGGACGGACGGACGGACGGACCGAATGACTGATAGATGAAGGAACGGAAGGATGGACAGACGGGTGTATACAATAATACATCCTGTCAAAATTGGGATGGGCGTGTAAAAACGCAAAGAAATAAAAAAAAATCGTAAATAAAGGTCAATAAGTTTTATTAGGATATCGGCCAAGTCGATTTATTTGTATATTTGTCTGCCTTATCATTTTCCTATATAACTTTTATATATATTTGAGAAAAATGTATAGAAATCGATAAAAAGAACTTGATATTCGGCATTTATTATAATAAACATAATCCAACTCACATAATCCGATTTCCCGGCTGTCCCTGTTTTCTCATTTCTTACAATATTTTAATTCGTTATACACTTTATAAGATAAGTGGCGAATCTAGATGACGTATAGGTTGCACGCCCCGACCACAACTTCGGTTGCCAAAACTATATTGATTCCTGTATTTAACGATTTTGTAAAGCAAACAATAATTAAAATATTGTTCGACTCGCTACGCTCGGCGGTATGTACAAGTTGTTCGAAAAACTCCCACTTTGAAATAAACTGAATTCGTATATATTGTCAAAATATATTGACCAACACCAGTGTACGATCATCATAACACAATGGCGACAGCACAGACTCGTTTTTTTTAATAATGTTAACAAAATATTTATTATTGAACTTTATCGATGACCTGAGACTATTATACTAATTTGTACATAGCAGTATAGTTACAATTAGTGATAAATAAATTTTATTCTGATGCATGGTAAATGTAATCAGAGACATATAATACATGTATTATATGTCTCTGATGTAATCCTACATTCTATGTCGATTATGCATGCATATACATTTGTCTTATCATCAACGTTTATCCTTAAGAAGATTTATTTTTAACGATGGTAGAAAAGATTACATACATGGAATGATTAGATTACTTATAAAGGTGTCCATTCTTTTGTGCGAGAAAATCACATATCAATTGTGTGTTTCGATTCTTAAGACCGTAAACTTTAATTTCAAGTTTAAACATGTTCAACATATTTTCCCATAACTCATATAGAAAACGCATATTTAAAGAGCTTTAATCTCAATATGCTGTTAAATAAGTTCGGAATGCAAAGTTAAATTAAAATATTTGAGTTCTATAAGAGTAGGAATTTGTTTATTATTTATTTGCATCTGAGACTCATATAAATAATAAGCCGCTGTCCGGTGAACGAACTTGTTTTCGAACGACCCACAAAACTCCTTTTGAACTCTGAAATTAAATAATCAATTATAATGTAATGCGATTATGATTTTTTTTATTTGACCAAACCGGGTTATGCATTTTGAAATCTATGACGAAACCGGGTTGTATACATTGACGAAACCGGCCAGTTCCATTTTGACATGACCCATTTCTTTCGTTCCATACACAGAGTTACAATTATTGAGATGCTCATGATAACTAAATTTGCAATCTCCGTGTCAATATCTATCTTCCCGTACCTTTCTTTCCGTACAATGTGAACAATTTAAAGAGAAATTAAACAATTTCGAGGCAAGGATCACTCAATTCGTCATTTTGACATGCATTTTGACTTATTTCTCCGTTAATATAGAACGGTTGTAGAAAATATTGCATCTCACAATAGAAAATAGTTGTATATGTATATATATTCTTCGATATCATTAAAAAATAAGAAAATAAGGAGAAACCTATCTTTCTTCTGTCTATTGATGTTCCGTCATTGTGCCGGACGTTAGATACCATCGAGTCCGATCAAATTCTGCCGGTGTGGTTTAGACACAGTAGATTTACCACAATTGATTGTTTTGTGAAAATTGTTCGAAGATTAAAATTTTGCGATTAAACTGCCTATTCTAGAAATGGCGTGAATCAGATGTGGATACTTCAAAAATTCTAAAGATCTTTTACAGTACATACAAAGAAAGACTCTTTCATATAGCAATAGTATTAAAACATTTGACTTTTCTACATTTTACACAAGTATTCCCCATTCCAAACTAAAAGGCAAATTGAAAGGCTTGGTATTACTTTGCTTCATTAAAAAGAATGGCATGTATTGTCCTGGGGAGGCATTAATCCTATTTTGTAAAGAATCACTCTGAATTAAACAAAAAGTTCTCTGAAACTGACATAACAAGATGCTTGATTTCTTGATTGACAACATATTTGTTACGTTTGGACGTATTTTTCAACAGACGGTCGGAAATTAAATGGGAACCAGTTGTGCCCTTTTTTGCCGACTTGTTTCTTTATTATTATGAGGCTGACTTCATACACGAACTTCTTAAGACGAAAGAAAAGAAGTTAGCAACAACCTTTAACTTTACGTTTCGCTATATAGATGATGTTCTCTCGCTAAATAATACATAAATTGTTGATCATGTTGAACGAATCGATCCAATGGAACTAGAGATAAAGAGGATACTACAGATACAGTTAAGTATGCCTCATATCTTGACTTTAATCTTGAAAATGGCAATATGGGTCTGTTAAAAACCAAATTTTACGACAAAAGAGATGATTTCAACTTCCCAATTGTTAACTTTCCGTTTCTAAGTAATAACATTACAGCAGCGCCTTTATACGGAGTATATATATTTCCTAATTGATACAAAATTCCCGGGATTGTATTTGTTATAATGATTTCCTTGATAAAGATTGGTGCTCACAAGGAAGCTATTAAACCAAGCTTTCCATTTAGTGAAGTTGAAATTGTCCCTTCGTACATTTTACGGACGCCATCATGAGTTGGTTGACCGTTTTGGTATAACCGTTTCACAGATGATATCGGATATGTTCCTCATGTCGTAACTACAATACCCTCACTTTTTTAAAACGATTGTGGCCTATCGAATTAGATTTTTTTCTAGATTTGTTATAACATAAGCAACACGGTAAAGTGATATCTTGTACTTAACTATCAGACATACCAGTATATTATATAGAATGCATTTGTGAAGTTTTACTTTTTTGATAAATCAAACATTTAATTTATGTTTAATCCATCAACTCATACCACAACAATATAAGTTTAACATTAATGCAAAATGTGATTTTGAGTAAGTTCTTTCCTTCTACGAACGTTTCAATTACATGACCAAAATGTACACCAATGTTTGAATAACATCTAATCGTATGAGATCTATACGACAACAATCATAAACTTCAATGTTCAGACGTGACATTTAAATATTCGCCTGGTTGTTTTCTGGTGAAAAAAAATATATCTTTTATTTTTTATTAGGTGTTCCATGCTCTCAATTGCCTGAGATTGACAACGCGTTACTTCCAAACCTGACAAAAGAATATCGATATCCTGAAGAATTGAAAATCACTTGTGAAACTGGTTATGAAGTTGAGAGTTCTGATCTACTTCAATGTAATTCTAGTGGACTCTGGAATCATGTTCCACAGTGTATAGGTAAAATTGAAATACTTTCTGTTTTTATAGCATATGTCATTGTTTCTTAAATTTAAGTTTTATTAATACATCTACGAAAGCGATACAATTCATATTGCAATTCTTTCGAAGTTGGTTTCAGCACAGCTTTTTCAAGTCACTGGTAATACAATACAACTCGTTCTGTAAAGTTTTTGATAAATTCGTTCTTTGTATTTATGTTCTTTATTACATTTTTAGAAAGCTGCAGTGAATTTGTAGCTGTACAAATTTGTCTTTAACTTGTTTCTTTGTACATGTAAATCTCTATTACATCTGACACAATAAACAACTAAACATGACAAAATTTAAAGCATAATATAGAACATAAATTAAAGTAACTTAATATGGTGTATAAAATGGAACGACACAGCTGTATTATTTTGAACTCTGGTGTAACATTATGCTGTTTTATTATTACTTGATAATATTTCATCTTTACGTTATATGGTTTTGACATTACGTAATGGTGTTTTGATATAGCTCAATATGGAATAGTCATTACTTTTCCGATATTACACGATATGGTTTCGTATTGACTTGGTATAGTTTTGTCACCAATAGGGTTTTGTCATTACTCGATATGGTTTCACCATTATTTAATGTAATATGGTTGAAATATTACTTGATGTTTATGTGACTGAACGTAATGTATATGTTGTACGTTTCATAACATGATCTGGTTTTGTTATTTCGTAATGATGATTTGCCATTCTTGATATATGGCTTTAAAATCACGTAATGGCATTTCACAATTTGACGATTTTACACTACATCATGTACATGATTTGTTTGTTTCAGTATTCAATGTGATCCTGTCACTCTTTAATGTGGTTTTCACATTCCATGAGACCACGTGACCAACAAAACCTTCTCAATTTTCATTTTGATGAGTATCGCTTTCTACTGAGTTAAAGTTCAAATTGAAGTTCGAGTTGTTGTTTACAACTATTTTGAATTAAAAAGGGAAACGGTAGACATAAAAAAGAAAAAAGTACTCTTTATCGGACATAAAGTGAATATCCGAAAAACCAATTAGTCGTGCCGTTTTTTTCTTAGTTCTCAAATGGAAGCAGTATTACAAAAAACGTATTTTAATTAAAAAAGAACCTCGTTACCTCTATCACACGTAAATTGTATATTTATGTCATTGAATTGGCCTTGCGCATGAATATATTTATTTGTTAACGCAAAAATATCTACTCAATGAAATTTGCTATCTGATAAAAAGTAAAACTGTAAACACTCTTATTATCATATAAACGAATGTTTTTGTGTATAATTGTATCTAACGATTAACTAGCAATGAAAATATATTTGTAATTATCGCTGTCATCTTGTTTACATTGGTTGCGAAAAGAAGTTTATCGAAATATAACCAACGTCAAGATCAACTACCGGAAGTTTTCTCGACCAAATCATATAAACGTATTCCCTAATATGCAAATCATATAAGAATTATTTCATATAAGTCAACCAATTCGTGATGGCGTCCGTAAAATAGTCATAGAAATGATTTAAGGATCATGTACCCTTGTGTTGATTCAATGCTAAATATATGGAAATTTGATAGAAAATCCACACCCTTTGCTCTTGTGCTCTCATATTTGGAAATTTGGTGACTGATAGATATAGGATTATTGCATGCAGTGCTAGCATTGATTTCCTTAAAACAAATTTATTAATTTAGTTATTGGTTAAAATAAATATAAATATGGACCATATCAAGTACACATTTTAGGGTGCGCTCGACTTTAGTGACTCAGCACGAGGTGTTTTGAAATTTGCAGGTTGCTTAGAACTTTTTGTAAAAAATAAAGGCCAGCACATCATAGAAAAGCAAGTGAGTAATTTTGTTTCAAATTTTATAACAAAAATCTCTGTATTGAAGGATGTGGATTTTCTATTAAAAATCTTGGTTTATTTTCCACAAAGTCCTCTTTTTCTATAAATGCAACGAAAAAGTAAATTATAATGGGTTGCAACAAGTTTCCCCTCGGTATATGTTCAAAATGGCCTATCTCTATTATTCATTATATCTAGTTTTGAAACTATTGACGTTTGAAATGTTCGTACAAAAATGGCTACAGAAGGGGTCATAAACCTTATACTTATCATTTGGAAAGTACGGTTAAATAGTTTACTTGTGAACAGCAACCTGCTTTCAAGCAAATCATAATAAAAACCCTTGTCCTGGAATATAGTATCAACAATGAGTTATATTCTTCATATGCAGGCGCCAATCAAAGGTTGCTACATAGAAAAGGAAAATGGCAATCGTAAAGCTGAAATCATCTCCTTTGTGTTCCGAAATGACCCTTGTTGTCCATTTCTAGATTTAAGTTACGATACTAGGCAGACTAAATTGTATCTGAGCTATCCTATATCTTAAATAAAGGCAACAGTAGTATACCGCTGTTCAAAACTCATAAATCGATAGAAAAAACAAATCTGGGTTACAAACTAAAACTGAGGGAAATGCATTAAATATAAGAGAACAACAACACAACATTAAAATGTAACACACACAGAAACGAACTAAGCATTAGACAAAATCTAATTAAGATCGACGGAATAGATCTGATAGATTGTTTTTCATCATGGGTGATTCCCAATTATTTACAAATGAATCAGATGTCTTAAGATTGGACTGATTGGTTTTTTAGTGAATCAAAGAGAATTAATACGAAACATCTGTTTCTTCTAATCAATAATCAATTAAAATTATCTAATCTATATATACAAACAGTGTGCGTTCTATTACCTAGGCAAATCCCGATTGAATAAAGATTACATGGAAACAAGAGGCATATGTATGTCATATGGCGGATTTGGAGGAATGTTAACTGCAATAGTTTCAATATCAGTAGGGATCCATGTTGCCACGTGTTTTTATTACAGGTAGTATGATCAATTTATCTATAGTGGATATAACAAAAATGTTGCAATTATAGTGCAATTAAAATTTAAAAAGCAATATTCATTGATATTTTTTTACTAGTCACTCAAGGAACTATTACCAAAAATATAAGTGTTTCCATATAAATATGATCTTTAAAAGAATCAATTGAAACCTCGTCAGCTATCAACAGTGTCTGGAAGGATGAAACTGTATTGTTGTACATTTATTGGGTAAACTAAATAAGACATACAATCAAAGTTGGTTCTAAGAAACAGGAATGAAAAATAATTCTTATACAAGACAACGGTAATTATCTACTACGTCATGGTATCAACAATCATTTGTTTGTTCAGTTTCAACGACCCAAATTTTAAATAAATGCTGCTTTATACTTGAAATGAACAAGTCTCTTACTAAGAATCTCTTCTTGAGCAAATAAACATATCGTAAGTAAATTTTACTGATGTTCGTAATGCCCAGTCTTCATTCTTATTTGCACATGCAGTACATTTGTTTTTTTGTTAGCTCTAAAAAAAAAATCATATCTTCCTATGATGACGTCGTTGAGTTTTTGAGTTGTACATTCTGATGAAATCCTTAACGCCCTAACGCAAAAAACATAAAATGAATATTATGTTTTGCGCATTCACATATAAACGATTTGTTAGATGACATCCCGTAACATACAGCATCAGTGGCGGATCCAGGGGGTGGTCCCACGGCGCACCGGACCACCCCTATGACGAACCTCAAATTTTTTTAAAGTGTCTATTTTTTCAATAACTAGCTAATTAACAAATTAACACTTAAGATTAATCCTTTCATCGCACTAATTGGTTATGAATTACCTGGATACCTGGAGGTGTCACAATAATAGAATACGGATCAATGCGTTTCACCTGTATACATGTAATTAAATTGTCAAAACAGCTCGTCAATATGAAGAAGTTGACTTCTTATTTTGAAAGGTCAATACACATCATTTTTGTATTTTTAAGTGAAATGTCCATATATAATTGCATTCTCAAACTAACGGAGTCTCGGTTTTAAATTTCATTTATGTACATTTTGAAAAAAAACCCCAATCATTATGAATGAATTAAATTAAATTTGTTTATCTATCTCTTTGAGCCCCCCCCCTTTTCCCCCAACATCAACAGCAATTCAAGCACTATAGTTGGTACCGGCATTTGTACAAAGCGCAACATTTGATGAAATTAAACATTTTGTAGACTTTTACCTTACTGATTTGCCGAGTCCATCTACAACGCCTTCCGTACTGCGTTTGTGGCAAAAGACTTGCGAGTCAACGCTTTCAAAACCAGAAACTGTAGCCGGTGCTCTGAAAGAATGTTGCAAAACCGACTTTCCAATTATTTCTGTTATCTTAAAATTCATAGCTACCATGGGGTGACGAGTTGCGAATGTGGCGATCCAACAGTGAGTTATCACTTCTAAAAACCTACATGAGAACAACTATGGGACAATCGCGTTTAAACGGACTTGCGTTGATGCATGTGCACTACAGTTTGGAACTAAACATATTAACAAATTATCGATAACTATGCAAGGAAACCCCGCGAAGCATGATGTTGAATGACCTGATAAACGACTCTAAAGTTTGTTAAATTAGTAAATTTTGAACAATTTAACGTAAAACTATTATTACCAATTCGGAACATTTTAGCTAAACCTTTTTTACATCTTGCCTTATTCAGATGATAGTTGTATGTTGTGCTATTTTAGATTGCAAGATATTGTATAGAGTATTAAAAAAAATCAGTTTTACATGTCTTCAAATTCCTTTACTTAGGAATATGTATATCGCATGGTGTTGTCCAAATTCATGATCTTCCATAATGTCGAAGGTATTTTTTAACCTTTTTCATACCATTCGATATTCGTTTGGGAACACCCCCATTGTTTCTGGATCCGCCACTGAGCATATCGTAATATTAACATAAATTAGTATTGACCTCTCTTTCCTTAAATGTGAACAATTGCTGTAAATAACTGACGCACTCTGATCGCGACTTAGGTCAGGAAATTAAGACATCATTCCTTGCAAGTCATATCTAAGATAAAAAGGATTTGTATTGTAAACTAATTAACGTCTTGGGTACATTATTTAGTTTTATGATATCTCGATATTCCGTTTTAGTTATCAAAATATTTTATATTTTACAATGAAAAGTTATATAGTTTTGTTTTATTGTGTCTGCTTGCTCAAATTCTTCCATTTAATCTAACAAATCTTTGTTTAACATAATATTAGTTTCGTGGTGCGTTAGTGACCTACTACGATATGGAATTTGTTGACCCCATATGTATCGTATTAGTTCACTAGCACACAGTGTCACGAATTTATCTTACCGACTGTCTTTAAATGTGTTATTAAGCCTATCGGCCTAATAAAGTGAATAAATTGAACCTACTTCCATTTGCCTATACAAATCACAAATGCCAACAAAAACAACGCGTTGGCTTCAAACTTGTTATATAGATATAGGAAGATGTGGTGTGAGTGCCAATGAGACAACTCTCCATCCAAATAACAATTTAAAAATTAAACCATTATAGGTTAAAGTACGGCCTTCAACACGGAGCCTTGGCTCACACCGAACAACAAGCTATAAAGGGCCCCAAAATTACTAGTGTAAAACCATTCAAACGGGAAAACCAACGGTCTAATCTATATAAACAAAACGAGAAACGAGAAACTCGTATATATTACATAAACAAACGACAACTACTGTACATCAGATTCCTGACTTAGGACAGGTGCAAACATTTGCAGCGGGATTAAACGTTTTAATGGGCCCAAACCTTCTCCCTTTTTCTGAAACAATAGCATAACATCACAACATAGAAAAACATACGATAAAATATCAATTGGCAGACTTAACTCAATCAAAAAACGTATGATTACACAATGAACGAATAAATTTGATCTGCGATATCTGAATACAAATGCACAGTTAATTAAATATTAGAGACAAACATTCATGACCAAAAGGCTAACAAACAAATTCAAACACACTGAGAAATATTTAACCAATCAATGTTCACTTTAGAAAAAAACCGTTTTTTATAATCTTGAAGTTTATACAAATGTTGTAAGAATAAGTGAAAAATTGAAGATATTACAAATAATCCAAGCTGGTATACAGACAAGATCCATATAAATAAAAAATGACAAAAAAGCATTATAAACAGTATCAACAGGTCGAATTAACAAGAAAATACGATTTGAGAGTACTCGCAGTTACTGACAGCTAGTTAAAAGCCAAAACCAATTAATAGTAAAAAATCATGCATCAGAGACTAAAATCGACTAAAACACATCACAGGGATTTAGTATTTTAACGTCATTAATAGTCAAAGAAGACATGACTTGTGCAATGCCAAAAATACATGTATCGACAGGTAGTAGTATAGTGAAGAGCGACTTCTATAGAAATAAAAGTTAACGTGGCTGTGTCGCCTATACATCTCGCCTCAAAAGATAATGAAATTTAGTTATATTTTAATTTGCTAATGACAAAATCAATATTAGTGCCAATGTGAACTATATTCAGAGATCTAATTACAATATTGGTACGATAACCCTTACTTATAAGTTTGTTTAAAGGTTCGATGAGTTTACAAGGATCACATAGTGATTTCCTCGCTTTAAGTACAATATTACAATAAAATTTAGGATGAGAAATACCATGTTTAATAAGCTTTCTACAGGTATAGCCAAATTTACTAATCAAATCTTTGTATCTATGAAAGAATTTAGTAAAAGTTTTAAGTAATTTATGGTATCGAAATCCCTGACACAACAATTTACCAGTGATGTATTGATTACGTTCGTTAAAATCTATGACATCAGAACACACACGGGCAAACCGAACGAGTTGCGATATATAAACACCGTATTATGGAGCCAAAGGCACATCGCCGTCTAAAAAAGGAAAATTAACAATAGGAAATGAAAAATCGTCTCTTTTGTCGTAAATTTTAGTGTGAAGTTTCCCGTTTGAAATTGAAATGTCTAAATCTAGAAAAGGACAACTGCTGCTGTTTATGTTAGATTTAGTTAAAGTAAGTTCGTTTGGGTAAATTTCTGAAGTATATTTAGAGAACTCTGGATGAATGTATTTCAATCGTTTATCATCAGTTTCTTCGTCTGTTTACACCTTTCAGATTTCTTTTTTATTTTGAAAGGGAAGTTACTCCTTACTAACCCCATATGGATGCTAACCCTATATGGAAACAATGTTTTTTTAATGCACCCTATTCCAAATAGTCCATATCCCTCCCTTCTTCCACCCAACCAAACCTCCTCATTTCCTCCTTCATTGTTACAGTGGTGTACGAACACATCAATTTATCACATGGTATAATAACACAAAGACACACATTACTGAACAACGAATGCTCGCAGGTACTGAAGGCCCGTTCAAAGCCGCATTTTCAACTAAATGATAAACCATGTTATCTTCTCATAAACAAAAATTCCAATCGTGTCGATTAGAAAAATTCAAAACTTTAGTTCACATTTTAATGTTTGATGAAGCAGAACTTTAAAAGTGTGCATATAATCTTTTGCTCATAACAGTAATTGTCATAATTATGTTTACTTAAGACTTATAAAGGAATAAAAAAGGTACAATGTACCAAGAAGTATTTTACAGTTCAATTTAATGATCATGAATGGAAGAAAATTGTACGGAAGTTTACATAGGACAAAAAGAAATTGATAGTATTTTTTGGCGAAAGACTTAAAAGCTTCTTTGCATTATATATAAAAAAGAAGATATGGTATGATTGCCAATGAGACAACTATCCGCATATGGTACAGCTTTTCTATAAAAGCATGCAAAAAAAAACTTTGATTGACTTGGTTGCTATGTTTGCTTGGATGTTTTCAAACAATAGGTAGGCGGAGTTTCAATACATACTGGGATTTGATTGGATAAATACAAACTGACAGGAATTGAAGTTAATGTTTATTGTCCAAACAAATTCTAGAATATAGTAAACAGACTACTTACCTGTCGTTTACAAACACCCAAACAATCATTAATAGCAGGCAATTTAATCAATGTTTTTTTTGCATATATATATTTATAGAAGAGCTGTAAATAAAAAAAAGTCGTGTTGTCGTAGATGGTTAAATCTTCAGTAACTTTGTTGGAACGAATAAAGGTTTTAAATCAAATTTTCGTGTGTTTTTTTTTTTGCTTCCACCCTGACAAAGCATGTTAGCTTTGTTCGTATGCTGTTGCACCTGACGCATGGAAACTTTCACATTTCCATCTTCTTTTCTGAAATATTTTACCCAGGTCATACTTGTCAAGATTTTTATCCTAGTAAAAGGTGTAACCAATGAATTGAACACAAGTTGATAGTTCCACAATACTATATAATTCATTTTATTTGATCGAAAAAAGTCGAAAAGAAGAGAGTTTTTTTAATGTCATGATTATCTGAAACTTTCTAGATCTACAATGTATGCTTAGCTTTTATCTAAATGGCATGGACTCCTCACCCTGGTGACCCAGCTGCCTTTCATAACTTTATCCGTATACATATATTAATAGATAAACAAAAGGCTGCAACTAGTATTTTTGTATTTGAAATGATTCGTTGTAACGAGAATATGTGTGGTGAATGGAAACTGTGAGGGTCAATATCTTAAATTGCTTATAAATGTTTCTGGACCTAGTTTCGTTATCTGATCTGAATTTTCTGAAATGTGCAAGGTAGATAGACATTTTGATTTTTTTTACTCGGTAAGTCTTGCCCTAATTACTTGAACTTTGCAATATTAAAGCCGATTTCAATGAGTGTGTAGTCAAAGGGAATATCTTTGGTTATCTTGCTTGCTGAACAGAAAAGTCATTGTTTGGTTATGTAAACTATCCTACTTTAAGAGTAGACTAGTCCGACAAATGACACATCTTTCTGTCTGTATGACCAGGCTTCCTCGAAAGGAGGGTAGTTTACTTTACCTAACAATGACTTCAGGGTTTAGTCAACAAGCAAGCTAACCAAAGATATTACCTTTGCCTACACACTCAATGGAATCGGCTGTAACTAAAAACTCTAATACATTTTAACAGACAGTGGTCATGTTTGCTGATGAATATTGTTTTTCCTAGATTCACTCTTGAAAAATCATTTGATAACATTTGGTCAAGTAATTTCAGAAAAGATCTTTTTGAAATTGCGGACGCCAAGACAATAAATGAACCTCACACGAACCCTCAACACAGGTGAGCTTATATATGATCTTATAGCGATTGATAACCAGTGGAAATTAAGCCAGTTTTTTTGTGTGTGTAGGTTTGTAGGTGTTTTAAACTGTTATAACCTTTTAATGTTAAATGTAGGTGTTTAATCTAAGAATTTCTTTTTTAAACTTAATATATACTTGTTTTATACTCAATTGGTAGTATGAAGCTACTAGATATTTTAATTTTTGAAATTGAAGGCACAATTAACAAAGCAAACGTTAGTTTCAAATACTTTTAAATAGATTTTTAAGGATAATGTACCCTCGTGTTGATCCCATGCTAAACATCACAAAAATCTCTGTACAAAGGTCTGTGAGTTTTCTACAAAAAGGTTATTTAATTTTCACTAAATTCTCTTTATCTACTAAATACGATAATGAACTATAAATAATGATGCTGTGCAAGAAGTTTCCCCTTGATATATGTACAAAATTATATCTCTATTATTCATTGTATGTGCTGTTTTGATACTATTTGATGGAAACAAAAATGTTTGATATATCTGACTTTAGATTAAGTTTTTTTAAATATAAATAAAGGCTACATTTTAATATAATAATACTAAGAATTCACAATATAAAAAAATGGATAAAGTGAAATATTTTAGTAAGGAGTCATTACTACCGAGATGGTGTGTTTGACACATAAAACTGAAAAGCGTTGTGATATTACCAATATTAAAATAAAAGTGTATTTTAGTTGGGTATTTTTTCAATTTACTCATTTTCAATTTTAATTAAGGCACATAAAGATATTTAAGTATAGAAAGGTAGGACACATTGTTCACTTCCTCCCCCGTTATTCTTTATCAAAAATATTTATTTTTTTTGGAATTTTGAAATGAAAAAGCTAAAAAAATCTAGTCTTCATTCTCTGACATATTCTAGTCTGCCCTTTTATACAATAGTGAATTTCCAAGTGTTCTATCGAACTTTCGAAAAAAAAACCACCTGATAACCGTACAGACAAAAGAAATATGTTAAAAAAATCTTACAGACACAGCAAGTAATTCTTAACAGCTATAAAACACATTTTTCTTTTAAAATTCAACTTCTGAATCTAACGGGAAACTATTCCAAGCTTAAAACTTTCACTGTAACCTCGCTCTAACTTATCCCCCATCCCCCCCCCCCAAAAAAAACCCAAACAAACAAACCCTCAATATAATTGTCATTCTTATAGTCAGCACTTAATTGTTCACAAACAAATGTGTTTTAAGCTGCTCAGAAAGTCCTTTGTTCTATATTTTTGCTCTCCATTTATATGCAAAACCTTTTACATTTTTATTTATAGGTTATTGTTGAAGGTCGTACGGTGACGTATGGTTGTTAACACATGCTTCCTTTGGTTTCTTATGGAAATTTATCCATTGACAACAAACATACCACATTATCTACTTTATATAAGTATTGTATAAATTACAACGTTTTTTGGTGATATTGCAAAATGATCGGTGTCCCGAAAATTGTAAACTTATTTTCTTATCTAAAAAGGGGACAAGAAGGGTTCCATTAACAGGCCAATAAATAAGATAACAGTTAATTAAAAAAAAAAAAAAACAATAGGGGTGTTTTTTCTCTCATAATAAGAGTAAACAGATTCACAACAATGTCAATTTCAAGAAAGCAGACAACAGTTAATTAGTCAATAACAGTACAGCAGCAATGATCTTGAATATATGCCACTTTTAACTAAAATATGAAGGCACAGAACCAGGACATAGGAGCACAGAACCAGGACCGTTTTTCTGATCACCAGCACTGCGTCAGAACAATTCCGTTCAACGAACTTGCACGACTTTTGCAATATAATATTGTTGTAATATGCTTTGCATGGTACTTATGACGCATCAGAGAAAAATCAAGCAACAAAACAGTCGTTTTATTGCCGTTCTGATACAATGTAAACAAACCCACCAGAACAGAATCAGAACGCACCAGCACGTGACAGGACCAAATCACCAGCACAGAACGTTCTCTCGCGGGACAACCATACCCACCGTGGTTATGAACCTCAAGTTTTTGATGGTGTTTGTGTTGCACAGTCTTTAATTTCTATGTTGTATCTTGTGAACTGTTGTTTTTCTGTCTTTGTTCTTTTTAGCCATGGGTTGTCAGTTTCTTTTCGATCTATTAGTTTGAATGTCCCTCTGATATCTTTTGGCCATCTTTTAGAATACAAGATATTACCAGAGATAACTAAAAAAAGATGTCGCATGATTGCAAATAAAACAACTATCAAACAAAAAATCAAATGAATGAATGTATGCAACAATAAGTAATAGTACGGCCTTTTACAATGAGAAAACAAAGCATTGTACATTTTATTGGTTTATTTTGTAGTTTTTTCTTGAATTCTTAGAAACGTTTAAGAATTTTTTTTGTTTTTTTTTCTATTTTGAAAGGAAACAAGTTGAGAAACCTGTTAAAGATTATGAGGATATGCAGTTTAATACAGGTACATTAATTCTTATCATCTCCATTTTAATGACGGTGTTCGCTTAAACATTTTATCTGTTTTGGTTTTATAACGGCTGTTAATTTCTTGTTAATTCAAAATCTCAAAAAAATTCTATGTTCCGGTTTTCAAGCATATTTGAATAATATATACTTATATTGAAATGTGTATTGGACTGTTAACTAAACAGATAGATAAATTGTAATTATAATAAAATAGCTATTCATACTTAAGTTTTGATCAGTATGTTTAAAAAAGTTTTTATCAAATATTTAAAGACTTTAAGATGTGGCATTATTGCCCTTTGAATTTTCAGTTACGTCGGCTTTTAAACATAAGCAAACCCATACAGTATAGTTAGTTTTGAAAGGCATCCACGTAAGAAATAATCCAAACGAATAAAAAAATAATTTAAAGGTTGAGTCTGACAGGTAAACACTGTCCTCTACATTATCACTTTTATTTCACAATCGAAGATATATTAACATGTGTTGAAGTATACGTTAAATTGAAGGATCTATACGTTTACATATTTCGATTTAAGGTAACACGATACCGAATGACGTTACGCCACGAGTT
This sequence comes from Mytilus trossulus, assembly GCF_036588685.1. Lineage (NCBI taxonomy): Eukaryota > Metazoa > Mollusca > Bivalvia > Mytilida > Mytilidae > Mytilus > Mytilus trossulus. The sequence goes on from NC_086373.1 coordinate 95,506,241, forward strand.
ATCGTTCCTGACGTTATCGAATAACGTTCACACATTGTTGCATGATCAAAAAAATGTATTCAAGTCAATGCAGCAGGTTCTGCAATTATAAAGTGATCTTAAATAATAAAAAAAATATTTTTGGTAACTATGTGAAATTTTTAACGGAAATTTTTTCTAGATGCAGAGTGCCAAGAGTTTTGATGCAATACGTAACGGTTAACTTATTTGACATAGATTGCTTTATCGTTTTCCGGCAATTCTTCTGCTCATTGTTAACCTTTAAAAATGTATTACAGTAACTTTACTTTTAAATATTCTGTTTCTTGAATATTTAAGCATCTGCACGATTTAACTATGTATGTTCTTATGCATAAAAGACTGAGTTTTGTCACTTTATTTTATTCTTGGTTTATTTTTGCAATAAATACTTATTCATGATGCACGCCGTATCCCCATGAAGTTTTCTTTTGAACGTAGAATTCTAATATATAGAAACTTAGGATGATGTGTAAAAAAACAGGAATTGTACAACTATTAATTCGTATAAAAATGGTCGTTAAAACACCGTGAGGGCAAAATGGAAAAGGTTATCATCTGGATGAGAATTCGAATAGAATAAGGCGAAAAAGAACAATTATACATTTTTCAATCAGACTTTGAAACCCACACAGTTTGTTAGTATGGAATGTAAAAAAGTGGTTTAACTTTGTTATTTTCCCGAAAAACTTTCCCTGTGTTCAAGTATAAACAGTCTCTGAAAAGCATTGGTCTGAAGAGAGTAAATCCGATATAGTTTCTGAAACATTTATAAAATAAAGTGCTAGCTTTGTAATCATATGGACCAAATTTGCACGGGACAGACAGCAAATTCGGAATGAGACCTGAGAAAGTTAACGTAGACTGAGAAATACATGAGAACTTGATTCGGCAAAAATGAAATTAAAATTAATTCAGGTCCAGTTAACGTCTGATTAAAGACAGCCCCATGTATCCACTTGCGTATATAAACGCAAGTTGATAGTCAGGACTGGCTGTAGTCAGACTGGTTCCTTCGAAATTTACAAGCAAACGTCACTGACTAACTTTTAATTCAAACGACAGAAAAAAGTCTTGTTTCGTAGTGAGTACAAATAAATACATTTTATTTTTCTGAAAATGTACACAATTTTTATGTTTTGTTTTTATTCTACGAATTACACCCAAGGGTGACTAGGGAATAGAAATGGTCACTTGGTCTTCTTCCGACCAACAGTAAAATGCTTCCAAAGTGAGGCGTCCATTTGGCTGTGCGGGATGTATCAACTTTGCAGCCACATCCGGTCAGAATGGGGAAATTAAATCCGATGCCTCGAATAAAGAGAGTGCTATATAAGCTCTTTTAAAATCAAAAACCGTGGCTTTGCAACAACTGTTTGAGTGGTCGATCTGTATGTGGCCTGTTGCAAGATAAAATTTCTGTCTCTAGTACATATTTGTTTAAGTCTTAAAACTTTTAGTCTTCGGTAGAAAATTTAAACCAGAATGAAATAAGGCGGTGCGGTAAAATTGACAATTTATCAACTTTCCACCAAAGACAAAAAAAACGGAAATGTTAGTTTGCTTACATGCATTGCTACTTCATTTTAGATCTCACAATAACTATTCCGTTATATGAACTAGATATTCAAAAATATGTTTTGTCACCAAAATCCTAATAGGCACATATCATCATATTGTGTCACTTGTGTCCGTTCAACCGTCAATCCCGCACTTGGTATACAGGGTGTATATACGGCTTATTATTTGGCACTGCAGTCTTTTTACTTCGGGTTTAAATTATATACATGGTGTTACAACTTATATTAAAGCTGCGCATATCTTCTGGATCTTCTTTATTTTTTGTTCATGACAGGTTGCTTGATTAGGCAATTTGATAAAATATAAAGGCACACAGAGTTTAGACTCCGGCTTTCATCTCCTAAATGTGGAATTTCAAGCTGGAACCTTTATATTTCGCAGTTTGTTTTACTTATAAAGAATGCATATCTGATCTCAAGATTTGTTTTGTAAATAATTTTCCACAAATGACAGACATTTTGTGAAATGTTGCGTACAGTTTGCAATGTTTGTCTTGCTTGCTGATCAACCAACTGACACATTTACACCACACAGAGTACGCTATACTTATGTATGTAGCAAATTAAGATTATGACCGAGTTCTGAAATTTCTTTTGAGTGTTGTTATTTTATTTTTTAGAATGTGTACAGGATCATAATTTTCACAATTAACAGAATGTTCAACCTTTTTTTGATTGGTGCCTCAAATGTGTCTTTAAAACAACTGTTTTCAAAATTGTATTGTATCGTCCCGAACATGCATAAACCATTTGCCACTGAACGTTAAACAACCATAAAAAAACGAGCAATTATAATAAAGTTAACTGGATCAATTTTTTAAAGTACTCTTTTTCTGCATGGATGAAGCGATGCCACCATCATCAGTGTCTTGAAGGATGGAGTTAAAAACTAAGTTATTCAAATGAATCTCACGTCAAATTTTTCATGTTATTTCCTCGTGAGCTTTACAAAAATATGAATGTATTTTTCATGATTTTAATTAAATTTTAGAATTAAGATATTTAACGTGTAGCCTACCTATTTCCGGTGATTTGTTCATGAACTAGTCTATCATAAGATTCACGTGGAACAAACCAGTTCAAGCAAGTTTCAAGTATATATAAAAAAGAAGATGTGGTATGACTGCCAATGAGACAACACTCCACAAGAGACCTAAATGACACAGAAATTAACAACTATAGGTCATCGTAAGGCCTTTAATAATGAGAAAAGCCTATACCGCATAGTCAGCTATAAAAGGCCCCAAAATGACAATGTAAAACAACTCAAACGAGAAAACTAACGGCCTTATTTATATAAAACAATGAACGAATAACAAATATGTAACACATAAACTAGGTTGGTCCCCTCCGTAAAACATTCAGTATGCCTTCGGAATATACAAATTTTAACCAAGAATTTCAATAACGGCCGGACAACAGATTACACATAAACAAACCACAACCACTGAATTACAATATGCTCGTTTGGTGTGAAAATCAGACAAAATTAATGTTAATTCATTTGAGTAAAATTTCTATGAGCGGGACGAAATATTTCATATTGCATTACTAGGAAATTACCCGATAGGGTAAATGAAAATAAAATAAACACCATTCGGATTCCGACACATATTTTGTTTCCCATTTCTCTGAGTAAAAATAACGTTACATTCTGTATTCAATAACGTCACACGTTTCGGCCAAATTCTAAGGGTATCAATCAACTTTGAAGCCATTTATCTCAAAAACAAGGATGGTGACATATAAGTTTCTATACGTGTATGGATTCAGTATGCAATCCTGGATATTATGTTAGTTTTTTGTTTTTCTCCGTATATCAGAAGATAGCCATCCATTGGAAAATCTAGAAAGGTAAGCCGAAAAATAGGCATTTCCCCTATATACCTAAGTAAATTTGTCGCCAAAATTTACGTTTTCCTATGAAAATACCAAGAAAACAAAAATGGTGACCCCCATTTTTTATTACATAATCCGATGTAACTCGATTCAAAGAACATGTGTGCCAAAAAGTTTGGAAATCGGGAGATATGCCTTTCGGTATCGTGTTACCTTAACCTAAAATGTTCATGCTTTACAGTACTATATGTAGGTTGAAAAAAAAAGCGCGCACACGCTGAAATATCTCGCTTGCTTGACTGGTCATGACTGCATTTATGTTGAAAGTCTTGCTAAGTGCTTTGTACATATGCCTTTTTGTGTTGCTTTGAAAAAGAATACAACATCACCAAAAACACAATAAAACGAACAATATGTTAGATATTTCGGATAACAGATATCCTTCTTCGGTCATTTATTCAGTCATTTTATATATATATATATATATAAATTTGCGAAAGCAAATTTACAGATCTAACATTGTTGGGTTGATGTTTAGACGAGTTGTATATTAGACGAGTTGTATATATATATATATATATATATATAAACGAGTCTAAATTGAAAACTACGTTCAAACCTATGACTGCGTTGGATAAAAACCGCAGTTTTTATACGTGTGCATGTCAAACAAATTTCGTTGTAGAAGGAACTAAAAACAGCACAAACAACATTTTCCAAAAGACCAAAAGAGTGAAAAAGTATATTTAAACAAAACGCATTTGACTAACAGGTCGAACAACTGATGTTCTTTAACCCTGCTGACTGCCATTGGCGATTGCCAAATAAAATTGATCAGAAGATGTAACAAAATGGATCCTAATATAAATTTAATACGTCACAGAAAAAAAAAAAAAAAAAAAAAAAAAAAAAAATTGTTAACTTGTGGACAGGATGTTGTGCCACAAACATTCGGTGTCAATATTTCTTTAGTACACCATATCCGGATTTCGACAATAAATGTCTCTTCAGTGATGTTAGGGATCGAAACGGTATTTGGAAGGCCATATAAAAAGTACCCTCATTTTTAGAGAAAGTACCCTCATTTTTAGATTAACTCTTGAATTTAAAGAGTCAATATATAGGATGAACGGATCATATAAACCGGAGGGAAAATATGATACATGCCCAAACAAAAAATATAAACGAGTCTAAATTGAAAACTACGTTCAAACCTATGACTGCGTTGGATAAAAACCGCAGTTTTTATACGTGTGCATGTCAAACAAATTTCGTTGTAGAAGGAACTAAAAACAGCACAAACAACATTTTCCAAAAGACCAAAAGAGTGAAAAAGTATATTTAAACAAAACGCATTTGACTAACAGGTCGAACAACTGATGTTCTTTAACCCTGCTGACTGCCATTGGCGATTGCCAAATAAAATTGATCAGAAGATGTAACAAAATGGATCCTAATATAAATTTAATACGTCACAGAAAAAAAAAAAAAAAAAAAAAAAAAAAAAAAATTGTTAACTTGTGGACAGGATGTTGTGCCACAAACATTCGGTGTCAATATTTCTTTAGTACACCATATCCGGATTTCGACAATAAATGTCTCTTCAGTGATGTTAGGGATCGAAACGGTATTTGGAAGGCCATATAAAAAGTACCCTCATTTTTAGAGAAAGTACCCTCATTTTTAGATTAACTCTTGAATTTAAAGAGTCAATATATAGGATGAACGGATCATATAAACCGGAGGGAAAATATGATACATGCCCAAACAAAAAATATAAACGAGTCTAAATTGAAAACTACGTTCAAACCTATGACTGCGTTGGATAAAAACCGCAGTTTTTATACGTGTGCATGTCAAACAAATTTCGTTGTAGAAGGAACTAAAAACAGCACAAACAACATTTTCCAAAAGACCAAAAGAGTGAAAAGGTATATTTAAACAAAACGCATTTGACTAACAGGTCGAACAACTGATGTTCTTTAACCCTGCTGACTGCCATTGGCGATTGCCAAATAAAATTGATCACAAGATGTAACAAAATGGATCCTAATATAAATTTAATACGTCACAGAAAAAAAAAAAAAAAAAAAAAAATTGTTAACTTGTGGACAGGATGTTGTGCAACAAACATTCGGTGTCAATATTTCTTTAGTACACCATATCCGGATTTCGACAATAAATGTCTCTTCAGTGATGTTAGGGATCGAAACGGTATTTGGAAGGCCATATAAAAAGTACCCTCATTTTCAGAGAAAGTACCCTCATTTTTAGATTAACTCTTGAATTTAAAGAGTCAATATATAGGATGAACGGATCATATAAACCGGAGGGAAAATATGATACATGCCCAAACAAAAAATATAAACGAGTCTAAATTGAAAACTACGTTCAAACCTATGACTGCGTTGGATAAAAATATTATATACAACTCGTCTAAACATCAACCCAACAATGTTAGATCTGAAAATTTGCTTTCGCAAATTTTTGGTTCTTCCCTCGCCGGGATTCGAACCCATGCTACTGTGATATCGTGACACCAAATCGCCTTTTGGTGTCACGATATCACAGTAGCATGGGTTCGAATCCCGGCGAGCGATTTGGTGTCACGATATCACAGTAGCATGGGTTCGAATCCCGGCGAGGGAAGAACCAAAAATTTGCGAAAGCAAATTTACAGATCTAACATTGTTGGGTTGATGTTTAGACGAGTTGTATATACATTATGTACACAGCCATGTATCACCATCATTAATGGCGATCCGATGGATACATCTGTTGAAGGGTTGTCACTGACTCAGACGTACTTATATATATATATACGAGTCTAAATTGAAAACTACGTTCAAACCTATGACTGCGTTGGATAAAAACCGCAATTTTTATACGTGTGCATGTCAAACAAATTTCGTTGTAGAAGGGTCGGAAAACAGCACAAACAACATTTTCCAAAAGACCTAAAGAGTGAAAAAAGTATATTTAAACAAAACGCATTTGACTTATATATATATGAAGTTGCTCTGTACTTATATATCCCGTTACTGTGTTATTGCGCTATGATAAATTAATGTATTATTGTCTTTAATTTTTGCTAATATGCTTGGTCTATATGCCATTTTGTGTTTTTTTGTTACATATTTGTTTGTTTTTTAGTGATTAAGATTATAACACAATGTTGACTGCTGTACCCTCTTTTTTGACATTTTTACCTATTAAGTCTGTTGGGTTTTTTTTCACGCAATGTTGTCAATATAATGGAATTTAACGCGACTGTCATACAAGTGAGGGTGTTAGTTAGCCATAAAACTAGGTTTACTCCACTATTTTCTACATTGGAAAATGCCTGTACCAAATCAGGAATATGACAATTGTTATCCATTCGTTTGATGTGTTTGAGCTGTTGATTTTGCCATTTGATAAAGGAATTTTCGTTTTGAAATTTCCTCGGAGCTAAGTATTTTCGTGATTTTAATTCTGAGAGGAAAATGTTAAACCACAAGCATAAATAAAATGAAAACTATCAATGGTCAATGAACACGAATTTTGCCACAAGGACACCTTGGTTGATAGGGTTCAATTTAACTAATATATTAAAACCACTGTTTATAGTATTTGAGATGCAGACTTGCCCAAGAAAACTCAACTGCTTGTCCTTTGATCCAAGAAATGAGTTCTAGGTCAGGTGAACTCTTTCTTACGGACATGTATTTTTCATATAGATCAGATGTTGGTTTTCCCGTTTGAATGGTTTTACACTAGTAATTTTGGGACTCTTTATAGTTTGCTGTTCGATGTGAGCCAATGCTCCGTGTTGAAGGCCGTACCTTGAGTTGTTTCATTTGCACTCATACCACATCTGATATCTATGAAAAACTCAAAGGGATATCATATACTAGTTACCAACATAGTAATCATGTGATCCACAATAACTAAACATTGACAAGAAAAAACACTATACAGCTTTCTAGCAATCGATGAAACATAATATTGAGATCAGGAAGAACGATTATTTTACAGACGGACGGAAATATCATAACACAACCCGTTTAAAGGTGTAAAACCACCAAATTCTAGTACGTCACAGCCGGTTTCATACAAAAAAGGGTCGAAAAAAATATTCCTTTGATTTAAACAATTGTTGGAAATTGACCCTCCATTTTATTGCAAAAGAAAGTAACATATATATTGGGTGTTTAAAAGCACTATTCTCTCTCTGCTGATCCTATAAACTAATTTAAGAAACTTCAGATGACATGGTTACTAAAGCTTTCTAACCGAAAACAAATTTGAAGAATTCTTGATTGGTTTACTTCCAATGATTACTTTACTACTTTTTACTGTAGTAATGGGAAGGATACAACTGCACTTTTTCTATTCTTTTCAAATTTTTATTTGAAGCAAAGATAAATCGTGCACAATATTTTGAAAAAATCCACTTAAAGACTGTAAGGGGAAATCAATGGTGGCATTAATATTACTCCTAAATGGGAAGCTTCATATGCACCTTTGACCTTGTATGTATTCGCTCAAGTTCTTTCATGTTATTTCACTCAAGTAAATCATGATCCACCTTATATTCTATCAAGATGCTCAAACGCTGTTGATGTCGTCTTATGTTATTTAAATTTCTCTCAAACAAACTGTTGAACTAATTGTGGCCAACCTTGACAGAAATGCTCGAATTAACAGTGTATCACAGATCACATTCAGGTCATTCAACAAAAATGTCTTCCTTAATTGTAATACCACCAAACTATTCTACGTTACGTCCGCTTTCATAGTTACGAACAAAGGATAAAGAAAAAATATTCCCTTGATTTTGACAGTGATGAGAAATTAACAGAATTTTTTTTAAAGTAAGATTCATTAGAATATTTTTGAAGCTTCAGTTGAAACGGTTACTGAACTTCAATCTGAAGCTTGTTATTATGGACACAAGTTGTGTAACTGAATATAAATTTCTTTGAAAGGATAGCCTTTCTACATTCTGTAAATTTTTTTACTTAAATGTAATTTGGTATCAGATCATAGAGTATATTGCATCCTTAATTCTTCTCTGTAAGTAGACTTACTAACCGTGTTTTCAAACAATATTTTCTACGAAATGCCGGTGATGATGTACTTAGACTTACATAGAAATTTGGAAACCAATGTCTAATATAAAACACAAGTTCAAATGTTGCTATCAAAATTATTTATTAAACAGCACCCCATTGCAATACTATGAGTTTTAATGCGATTGCATGGGGCAAATAGCTTGGTTCTATTTCCATATCGTCACTTGTTCTTTTTTATGATCGTATGGTTGTGTCAAATTACATCTCGCAACAAGAAAAAAGAAAGAAGATACCTAGGAAAATAAAATTACTTCGTATTTTGCCCTTTTTTTTTTTAAATATTCGAAGTGTAAAATGACACGAAATGTTACACCATTCTTAAAGTCAGAGACTGAGATTACAAACATTAAACATTGAATAAAAAGTGCAGTCACTGCGTTCACTTTCCTCACATGTCTCACTTTTAAAGCTTGATCGGTATTTGCCAAACCAAGTTTGAAAATTTCTAGATATTTTAAAGCACAATAGGTAGTCACCGTTTTACATTAGACAATTGATATCTTATATCTAAAATGTCCTGAATATGCATGCAATATTTGCCACTGGACGTTAAGCAACCAACAATCAATCAATCAATCTTATATCTAAAATATTTTTTGATTGTGTATATTGTATTTTTGTCTTACCTTTGGTGTTTTTGTATAAATGGATAACTAAATTAAATGTATATATACAGTGTTCCTGTTGTTTTGTTGTTTTCCTCATCTAGATGATGTATTTACTCGGTTTTAGTTTGTAACCCGGAATTGTTTTCCCTCAATCGATTTATGACTTTCGAACAGCGGTATACTACTTTTGCCTTCACAGCATTGTTCTTCTTAACGATTCAACGGCTTTGAAATAATGATTATTGACAAATATGACATGTAAAGTTTTATTTTTCAATTCATTCCTCATTCAAATCTGCTCAGAATCACTTATTTTGGTACTGTTGTATCGGTTTACGACGACGCTTTAAAATTAAAACAAAGTTTTGAAAGGTCCACACTATCCTCTCAGAAGGGGAAAACTATGTTGATATGTAAATTGTTGTTGAATTTTTCGATTTAAAAAAAAAGAGAATATGTAACAAGAGCAACGTTGTATGTTTTAAAAGAATCATATCTTGTAGATTTATATATACATATACATTTATGCTTAGACTGTTCATTTATAGTTGTGAAAAGGATATTTTAAACTCTTTTTTTTTCAGTTCAAACACAAAATTCGAGCAATGAGGACACGTACACGGAATTAGCATGAACATGCTATTAGAAATGTATGGGGAAAATGGTCAACCTTTTACTTTTGCAGTAACAGTTCTATCAGGAAACACGAAACTTTGCATTTGAAAAACAAAATACAAACGTTTTATCAATAGGAAAAAGTGTTAGCAATGAAATTGTATATAAAGTGTTTGCTTTTGGTAGCTATTAAAGGATGTCCGATTTGATAGTATTCTTTTTTATATCTCGGCCAAACTATTAAGATTAAAAGAAGAGATAAATGAAGTGTTTTAGTGAACAGTTTTGACTATTGTTTATTAGAAACATTGGTTGACAAAGGAGGGTAGAAAAATACCAAAAGGACAGTCAAACTTATATTTAGACCCCTCTACAACGGATTTTGTTTTGCACACGTATATAACTTGCATTTTGATTTCTCAAACATAGATTTGAACGTTGCTTTCAATTCAAATTTTTTATAGTAATTTTGTTTGAGCTTATTTAATATTTTCCCTCCGGTATATATAATCTGTTCATCCTATTTTGACTCTTTAAAATTTAGGAGTCTAGTATCAAAAATTGAGGTGAATTTTATGGCCTTCTAAATGCTGTGTCGATCCCTAACATCACTGAAGAGACATTACTTAGTTGGAGATATTATGGAAATAACTGTGCAAATCGTGATACAAGCATGAAATTTTGTATAAATGTTGACCAAATAAAAAACAATTCAGCTGCTGGCCATAAAAAAAATTCCCTTTTTTCAAGATGGCCACCGTTCAATTTGCAAATGGCGTCATATTCATTTGGCTACATTACGTAAATCCTTCAAAAGCTGTGTTATAGGTATAATCACAAGTAAGTTTTGATAAAACGTTAATAACAGTTTCTAAAATACGATTAAAAAATTATACATAAGTCGCGAAGAAGTAATTTACGGTTAAAAAATGGCGGCAAAACGTTGAAAATGGCTATATATTCCGTTAATCCTTTGAAGGATGTGTTATAGATGTATAATCCAAGGTAAGTTTTGAAAAAAAACGTAAATAACAGTTCCTAAAGTACGATGAAACAAAAAAAAAGACAAAAAAGTGACTTCCTGATTCAAAATGGCGGCAAACGCGTTGAAAATGATTTTTTTTCATTTTCTTCTAATTTAATTTAAAATAGATATCACTTACTTTGTTAAGTTTGAATACATAGTTTGATTTAAAAAGACCGGTTGCTTTTCTTATAACTATTTGACAGTTGCCAATACACAAACCCGTACAAGGAAGGCCAGAACGGTACCATTTACAGTTACCAACATCGCTGGATTTTTCGCATCCATATTTTTAAAGTTCCTGACACGAGGGTTTAACGACAGCCAAAGGAGTCCATTTGAATTTCCAAATGTCATTGCTTTTTTCTTTCATCCAAACCCAGTGTTTATGACTTCGTATGTGTATCTGTCAAATGCATAAATACGGTTGGGCCCACCTTGATGTGCTTCTCTTTTGATGTGCTCCGGAAGAGAACCGCTGGCAGGCGGAACAGCATCATAAGGGTGCTGCTTCCTGGCAAATGATTCAAATCGTGCTTCGTTAACAGCATATGTTGATATTGTCATACATAATGCAAATAAATGTTTTATGATACCCATGTATGTGTCTTCATACACAATTAAAATAAAAAAACATCCGTTACATCTGGAAATACTTCCCATGTCTGCTTAGCTCACATTTCAACTAAATGCTGATACATTGTCATATTAACATCATGCATGGAAGGAACAAATAGCAGCTTTACGAGGACCAAACACATTTGATATGTCATATGCATGAATCTAAATTCTTTATTCCTTAAAAACTTATTCACAATTTGGCCACACCTAATATACTGCTAGTGCTGCAATTCCTTATAGTAGTAAGTAGTAAGTAGTAAATTATTTATTATAGTGACATGTGTTTTTCACAAAATATTATATAATACAGTGATATATAAAAACAATAATAAGAACACCCGACCCTTTGGGTCTATAAGTCACTTTAAACATAAATTTCAATGGTACGACGAACAAAAATAAATAAAATGTTATCGAAAATTGTCATATAAAAAGTTTTTTCTCTTACTGAAAGCTTGCAATAAATATTTAGCAGTTTTTCTTGGATGCTGACATAGTAAATATTTAAACTGTTCTTCATTTGATAATATAAATAAATTGTCTATTTGAGAGAAATGTTGCAGTCGCAGATTGTTATAAAAGTTACAATTGATAAGGAAATGAAATTCGTTTTCCACAACAGTTATCGCTACACATTTTACACAAACGGTCACATTCGTCTTCACCTACAAAACGACCAGTTTCTAACCTGAGTGGAAAAATGCCACACCTGAGTTGCGCTATAATGGATCTTTCAGTACGGTTAAGATTAAGTTCAATGTATTGTTCACAGCAGTATTCAGATTTTATGAGCCTGTATGTTCGTAGTTTTTGATAGTTTGTTAGACCTTTCTGCCAATCTGCGGAGCATTTATCTTTGAGTAAGGTTTTACACATCTGTGAATCGCAAATGTTTTTTGTAATAAAATTGCTCTCTAGTCCTATCACTGACATAATGTTTTTCACTTCGGATGACTAATTGTTCGTGCAAATTTCGTAGTCCCAATTGAAGACGCGTTTACATATACGAGTGTCGTCCATTGATATAAGTTTGTTCCAATACCATAGCATATTGCACCATCGTCGTTCCTTTGAGTTCATCCAACCAACTTCACCGTTTATTGCAAGTGTAGGTGCAAATTTATGAACGCCAAGAAAATAACGAATTGCTTTGTTCTGGATTTGATTCAAGCAAGCAAAGTCTTTGTATCCCCAGATCGAAGAGCTGTAGTCAAGCACTGGAACTACACAAGAAGTAAAAAGTTTCTCAAAAGTTTTGATTCCAAAGTCTTTTAGATGATGAATCTTGAAGATAACTCCTCCTAAAGCTCTACCTCCGGCTTCTGATAGTCTATTTGCATTGTCTTTAAAGTCCTTTAGGTCGTGAAAAGTTACACCGAGGTATTTGTATGTGTCAGTTATTTGAAGAAGATTGTCACCGATTTTGAACTGGAATTCGCTTCTTTTAGATCGAGACGGACGAAAATGCAAAACTTTTGATTTCTCTGTATTTATCAAAACACGCCATCGCTTTATACTACTTACTTTTATTAACCATTTTCAGCAGCAGGCTTATTATTGACAAACATACGTGTATCTGCTTCTTCATGGTTACAAGAGAGTAGTATCCGTATTTGATTTGCAAATACTATTTTAGTTTTAGCTACATTAGCATTTTTATTAGTGTATAAAGAAGAAATTCTGTCGGCAAAAAAAATGAACAATTCAGTTGTGTTGTCATCTATGCAGAGACAACTAATCAAAACCCTTGGCGATCTACCAAAACCAACAACTTTCCGTCTAGCACCAACATCTTGCCTTTTTCTTGTCCAAGCCTTTAAATTATTAAATTATTCATTTAGTAAACATCAAATACAATGTCTACTCTTAAACACTTATTGAAAGATCTTGGTATTGCTTGTACCCAATACCTTGGAGTTTATATACATATCTATCATGCCTCCGAGTCAACAATTTCCTTAGAAGAGTCATTTTTTATAAATTTGACGACTGTTCTAGAAAAAATAAAATCAGAAAATGGATCGCCAAACTCGTTTTTTTTCTTTTCAAAGAAATCATTTTTTTTCGTAAAGTCGTCATGAGGTCGTTCATCTGTGTAAAATGAAATACAACTAGATCTTTAAAATGTAGATATAAGTCCACCGTGTTCTGTCCAGCTACCATCATTCGTCTTTAAGGGATCTTCAGTGGCACCAACATCGCCCTTCACAGTTACATTATTCTTTTTTTGTGCCTTAGCAATTATGATATAAGAAAACAACTTGCTGGTCTAATGTACAGTAAAATTTTCATTTGCAAATTCCACCTTATGGGTGATGTTTGTGAAAGGAAGTCATATATCGGAGATGGATCAGTACCATTGAGCATAATTTACGTGGTCTTATCCAAAGAAATACGGTTTTATGCTTGACATGGACTGTTTGTAAAGTACGGTATCTGACTCATAAAATGAGTGTACGACCAATAGCATAAGGGGTTCTTAGTTCATAATTGAGCACCTAAAATTAAACTGTGGTCTGGATGACTCTCTATCCTCAAACCACAGTCTATCAAATGATCAAAGCACAGAGTCATGAGCTATATTTTCTGCATTTACGCTGTCATAAGCCGACATTAATGATTCAAGCAAAACAAACAGCAACCTGATGCGCGTGTCTAGTCCTAAGTACATTTAAACATACTAGTACATGAAAAGAATATGAAGTTTTATGTGTTGCAATATCGGTTTCAGTGAGAGCACATGTTCATTTTCAAACAAACCATTTTAATGTACAATCCACCAAGCATGACGATATACTTATCTTCAACGTACATATCTGGCCATTCCTACTGAATTTGATTCGCCAATACCAAAAGTGATTGATCGGAAGCTATAATTGATGTTTGCCACTTTTTTCACCTTATCCATCAAACGCTTGATAAATTCAACTGAATGGTTGTGTTTTGAAACAGTGATATTATAGAAGTTACATTTACTTGTACAGAAGAGATTTTAGAGGAATGAAATGACGACCAAGATGTGTTTACAAAATTTAAATCCTCGTCTGTTAGATGAACTACGATACACATCAGTGTGCCCTGGTAGTGGAATGAAGTTGCTTTTTATGTCCATAAATAGTTTGGGCATGCGCAAAATTGACAAACGCACGTGTTTCATAACGTTCGTGTTGTTTATTTTAATTTTCTATGTCGTGTCATGTGTACTATTGTTTGTCTTTTTGTCTTTTTTATTTAGCCATGGCGTTGTCAGTTTATTCTCGATTGACGAATTTGACTCTCCCTCTGTAGTCCAGTCGATTTCTGAAACATTTGCTCAGATTGTGGTAAAAGCATTAAATTTTGCAGAGTGTTAGTTGAGGTCATAACTAACATTTATAGCTATGGACCCAGTTCAGAAAATCAAAACGAAAAAGTCTAAGATGAGTCATGTATTACAAATACCAGCAAAATAACCAGCCACAGTTGTGATGGATTAACAAGAACAATGTGATTGCAGACATTTTTTTTTCTTTCATTGTGATGAGGTATCGGACAATCATCATGAAGCCTCGACAATTATGATCGACAATAGATAATGACAATGAACTGCTAACCATTAATCTTTTAGCAAGACTTAGTGCTGGAGATTAATATATCAGTAGCAGATATCATGCTAAATTTTTGTTAAAACTGCACGACAGGGCAATTCGACAGAATTCAATAAATAGAAAAAGTCAAGAGTCTGTTATTCATGGAATGGGGCTCGACAAATTGATAGAAAACAGTGATGGCTCACACTCTGGAACAAATATTGTTTTACTATTTGAAATTGGTGATATTGGTAAATTGTACATTAAACGTTCTTAGTAAATATGAATTGTCATGTAAGGAATGATAAATACAACACTTAAAATGAATACTAGCTGCCATAGCTAAAAAATGTTGACTCTTTCTCCGGATTCTCAATGAATATGTTGGGGAAGTTCGGAAACAGGCCATGTCTTTTAGTCTTGATGATGAAGGCCTCCGCATGGTCGAAGTAACTAGAATAGTTTGGAGAGTTAGACTTATTACTATTCAAAGGTATTCTTTGTCTAATATGTTCTGCTTTTTATTTGTATTGTAGTCCTGTAATTTTTTGTTTTCATTTCAATGTTATATTTAACTGTGCCATTAAAGTGCGAGGTTTGGCATGCCTTAAAACCAGGTTCAACCCACCACTTTTATTCCCCTTTAAAAGTGTCCTGTACCAAGTCAGGAAGATGGCCATTGTTATAATATTGTTCGTTTCTGTTTTCTCTTATTTTTGAGATAAGACGTGGCACGGTACTTGTCTATCCCATATTTATGTATTTTGTTTTGATGTTATATTTGTTATTCTTGTGGTGTATTGTCTGTTGCTTGGTCCGTTTCTGTGTGCTGTTACGTTTCGGTGTTGTGTCGTTGTTCTCCTCTTATATTTAATGCGTTTCCCTCAGTTTTGGTTTGTTGCCCCGATTTTGTTTTTTGTCCATGGATTTATGAGTTTTGAACAGCGGTATACTACTGTTGCCTTTATTTATACAGTGACATTCAATGTAAGCTTTCCAAATGAATCAGTTCCACACACTTTGAGACAGCTAACCCTCTATCTGAGGACTGACAAGTTGCAGATGTATCCTTTGAACTATTATAGCTGAGAAATTGTAAGTCTTGTCTTCCACTCAACGATATTTCTGAACTGTGTTTTGATGTCTGGCCATCCTGTATCATTCTTACTAAGGACATAGTTATCAAAGGTACAAGGATTATAATTAAGTACGTCAGACTCATCAGTGACGCTCATATCAAAACATTTATAAAGCCAAATAAGTACACAGTTGAAGAGCATTGAGGATCCGAAATTCCAAAAAGTTGTGCCAAATACGACTACGGTAATCTATGCCTGGGATAAGAAAATCCTTAGTTTTTCCAAAAATCAAAGTTTGGTAAACAGGAAATTTATAAACATGACCACATTAATGATATTAATGTCAATAACGAAGTGTTGACTACTTGGCTGGTGATAACCTCGGGGACGAAACGTCCACCAGCAGTGGCATCGACCCAGTGGTGTAAATAGTTATCAAAGGTACAAGGATTATAATTTAGTACGCCAGACGCGCGTTTCGTCTACATAAGACTCATCAGTGACGCTCATATCAAAACATTTATAAAGCCAAACAAGTACAAAGTTGAAGAATATTGAGGATCCAAAATTCCAAAAAGTTGTGCCAAATACGGCTAAGGTAATTTATGCCTGGGATAAGAAAATCCTTAGTTTTTCAAAAATTCAAAGTATATTAATCAGGAAATTTATAAAAAAAAAAATGACCACATTAATGATATTCATGTCAACACCGAAGTGTTGACTACTTGGCTGGTGATACCCTCGGGGTCGAAACGTCAACCAGCAGTGGTATCGACCCCGTGGTGTAAATAGTTATCAAAGGTACCAGGATTATAATTAAGAACGCCAGACGCGAGTTTCGTCTACATAAGACTCATCAGTGACGCTCATATCAAAACATTTATAAAGCCAAATCAGTAAAAAGTTGAAGAGCATTGAGAATCCAAAATTCGAAAAGGTTGTGCCAAATACGGCTAAGGTAATCTATGCCTGGGATAAGAAAATCCTTAGTTTTTCAAAAATTAAAAGTTTGGTAAACAGGAAATTTATTAACGTGACCACATTAATGATGTTCATGTCAATAACAAAGTGTTGTCTACTTGGCTGGTGATACCCTCGGAGACGAAACGTCCACCAGCACTGGCATCGACCCAGTGGTGTAAATAGTTATCAAAAGTACCAGGATTATAATTTAGTACGCCAGACGCGCGTTTCGTCTACATTAGACTCATCAGTGACGCTCATATCAAAACATATATAAAGCCAAATAAGTACAAAGTTGAAGAGCATTGAGAATCCAAAATTCCAAACGGTTGAGCCAAATACGGCTAAGGTAATCTATGCCTGGGATAAGAAAATCCTTAGTTTTTCAAAAATTCAAAGTTTGGTAAACAGGAAATTTATAAACATGACCACATTAATGGTATTCGTGTCAATAATGAAGTGTTGACTACTTGGCTGGTGATACCCTCGGAGACGAAACGTCCACCAGCAGTGGCATCGACCCAGTGGTAAAAATAGTTATCAAAGGTACAAGGATTATAATTTAGTACGCCAGACGCACGTTTCGTCTACATAAGACTCATCAGTGACGCTCATTTCAAAACATTTATCAAGCCAAATAAGTACAAAATTGAAGAGCATTGAGGATTCAAAATTCCAAAAGGTTGTGCCAAATACGGCTAAGGTAATCAATGCCTGGAAAAGAAAATCCTTAGTTTTTCAAAAATTCAAAGTTTGGTGACCAGGAAATTTATAAACATGACCACATTAATAGTAATCGTGTCAATAACGAAGTGTTGACTACTTGGCTGGTGATAACCTCGGAGACGAAACGTCCACCAGCAGTGGCATCGACCCAGTGGTATAAATAGTTATCAAAGGTACAAGGATTATAATTTAGTACGCCAGACGCGTGTTTCGTCTTCATAAGACTCATCAGTGACGCTCATATCAAAACATTTATATAGCCAAACAAGTACAAAGTTGAAGAATATTGAGGATCCAAAATTCCAAAAAGTTGTGCCAAATACGGCTAAGGTAATCTATGCCTGGGATAAGAAAATCCTTAGTTTTTCAAAAATTCAAAGTTTGGTAAACAGGAAATTTATTAACGTGACCACATTAATGATATTCATGTCAATAACGAAATGTTGACTACTTGGCTGGTGATAACCTCGGAGACGAAACGTCCACCAGCAGTGGCATCGACCCAGTGGTATAAATAGTTATCAAAGGTACAAGGATTATAATTTAGTACGCCAGACGCGCGTTTCGTCTACATGAGACTCATCAGTGACGCTCATATCAAAACATTTATAAAGCCAAATAAGTACAAAGTTGAAGAGCATTGATAATCCAAAATTCCAAACGGTTGTGCCAAATACGGCTAAGGTAATCTATGCCTGGGATAAGAAAATCCTTAGTTTTTCAAAAATTAAAAGTTTGGTAAACAGGAAATTTATAAACATGACCACATTAATGGTATTCGTGTCAATAACGAAGTGTTGACTACTTGGCTGGTGATACCCTCGGAGACGAAACGTCCACCAGCAGTGGCATCGACCCAGTGGTAAAAATAGTTATCAAAGGTACAAGGATTATAATTTAGTACGCCAGACGCACGTTTCGTCTACATAAGACTCATCAGTGACGCTCATTTCAAAACATTTATCAAGCCAAATAAGTACAAAATTGAAGAGCATTGAGGATTCAAAATTCCAAAAGGTTTTACCAAATACGGCTAAGGTGATCAATGCCTGGAAAAGAAAATCCTTAGTTTTTCAAAAATTCAAAGTTTGGTAAACAGGAAATTTATAAACATGACCACATTAATAGTAATCGTGTCAATAACGAAGTGTTGACTACTTGGCTGGTGATAACCTCGGAGACGAAACGTCCACCAGCAGTGGCATCGACCCAGTGGTATAAATAGTTATCAAAGGTACAAGGATTATAATTTAGTACGCCAGACGCGTGTTTCGTCTTCATAAGACTCATCAGTGACGCTCATATCAAAACATTTATATAGCCAAACAAGTACAAAGTTGAAGAATATTGAGGATCCAAAATTCCAAAAAGTTGTGTCAAATACGGCTAAGGTAATCTATGCCTGGGATAAGAAAATCCTTAGTTTTTTCAAAAATTCAAAGTTTAGTAAACAGGAAATTTATAAACATGACCACATTAATGGTATTCGTGTCAATAACGAAGTGTTGACTACTTGGCTGGTGATACCGTCGGAGACGAAACGTCCACCAGCAGTGGCATCGACCCAGTGGTGTAAATAGTTATCAAAGGTACAAGGATTACAATTTAGTACGGCAGACGCACGTTTCGTCTACATAAGACTCATCAGTGACGCTCATATCAAAACATTTATATAGCCAAATCAGTGAAAAGTTGAAGAGCATTGAGAATCCAAAATTCCAAAAGGTTGTGCCAAATACGGCTAAGGTAATCTATGCCTGTGATAAGAAAATCCGTAGTTTTTCAAAAATTCAAAGTTTGGTAAACAGGAAATTTATAAACATGACCACATTAATGGTATTCGTGTCAATAACGAAGTGTTGACTACTTGGCTTGTGATACCCTCGGAGACGAAACGTCCACCAGCAGTGGCATCGACCCAGTGGTATAAATAGTTATCAAAGGTACAAGGATTATAATTTAGTACGCCAGACGCGCGTTTCGTCTACATAAGACTCATCAGTGACGCTCATATCAAAACATTTATATAGCCAAACAAGTACAAAGTTGAAGAATATTGAGGATCCAAAATTCCAAAAAGTTGTGCCAAATACGGCTAAGGTAATCTATGCCTGGGATCAGAAAATCCTTAGTTTTTTCAAAAATTTAAAGTTTGGTGAACAGGAAATTTATAAAAACTGACCACATAGGTGAGTTTCATGTCAACACCGAAGTGTTGACTACTGGGCTGGTGATATCCTAGGGGACGAAATGTCCACCAGCAGTGGCATCGATCCAGTGGTGTAAATAGTTCTCAAAGGTACTAGGATTATAATTTAGTACGCCAGACGCGCGTTTCGTCTACATTAGACTCATCAGTGACGCTCCTATCAAAACATTTATAAAGCCAAATAAGTACAAAATTGAAGAGCATTGAGGATTCAAAATTCCAAAAGGTTGTGCTAAATACGGCTAAGGTAATCTATGCCTGGGATCAGAAAATCCTTAGTTTTTTCAAAAATTTAAAGTTTGGTATACAGGAAATTTATAAAAACTGACCACATAGGTGAGTTTTATGTCAACACCGAAGTGTTGACTACTGGGCTGGTGATACCCTCGGGGACGAAACGTTCACCAGCAATGGCATCGACCCAGTGATGTAAATAGTTATCAAAGGTACAAGGATTATAATTTAGTACGCCAGACGCGAGTTTCGTCTACATGAGACTCATCAGTGACGCTCATAACAAAACATCTATAAAGCCAAATAAGTACAAAATTGAAGAGCATTGAGGAT
Organism: Mytilus trossulus; assembly: GCF_036588685.1. Classification (NCBI taxonomy): domain Eukaryota; kingdom Metazoa; phylum Mollusca; class Bivalvia; order Mytilida; family Mytilidae; genus Mytilus; species Mytilus trossulus. The sequence continues at coordinate 95,526,776 of NC_086373.1, forward strand.
CCCAAATTCCAACCAGTTGTGCCAAATACGACTTAGGTAATCTATGGCTGGGATAAGAAAATCCTAAGTTTTTCAAAAATTCAAAGTTCGGTAAACAGGAAATTTATAAAAAAAAAAATGACCACATTAATGAAATTCATGTCAACACTGAAGAGTTGACTACTGGGCTGGTGATACCCTCGGGGACGAAACGTCCACCAGCAGGGGCATCGACCCAGTGGTGTAAATAGTTATCAAAGTTACCAGGATTATAATTAAGTCCGCCAGACGCGCGTTTCGTCTACATAAGACTCATCAGTGACGCTCATATCAAAACATATATAAAGCCAAATAAGTAGAAAGTTCAAGAGCATTGAGAATCCAAAATTACAAAAAAGTTGTGCCAAATACGGCTTAGGTAATCTATGCCTGGGATAAGAAAAAGTTTAGTTTTCAAAAATTCAAAGTTTGGTAAACAGGAAATCTATAAAAATGACCACATTAATGATATTCATGTCAACACCGAAGAGTTGACTACTGGGCTGGAAATACCCTGGGAACGTTTTTACGTGTGCATGTCAAACAAATTTCGTATTAGAAGGAACTAAAAACAGCACAAACAACATTTTCCAAAAGACCAAAAAAAGTGAAAAAGCATATTTAAACAAAACGCATTTGACTAACAGGTCGAACAACTAATGTTCTTTATGAATATGACAGTTCTTGTCTATTCGTTTTTGATGCGTTTTGTTATTTGATTTTGTCATGTGATTATGGACTTTCTGTATTGATTTTCCTCTGAGTTCAGTATTTTTGTGATTTTTACTTTTTAGCCCTGCTGACTGCCATTGGCGATTGCCAAATAAAATTGATCACAAGATGTAACAAAATGGATCTTAATATAAATTTAATACTAAACAGAATTTTTTTTTATTGTTAACTTGTGGCCACGATGTTGTGCCACAAACATTCGGTGTCAATATTTCTTTAGTACACCAGATCCGGATTTCGATAATGTCTCTTCATTGATGTTAGGGATCGAAACGGTATTTGGAAGGCCATATAAAAAGTACCCTCAATTTTAGATCAACTCTTGAATTTTAAGTCAATATAGAGTGAACGGATCATATAAACCGGACGGAAAATAAGATACAAGCCCAAACAAAAAATATAAACGAGTCTAAATTGAAAACAACGTTCAAACCTATGATTGCGTTGGATAAAAACCGCAATTTTTATACGTGTGCATGTCAAACAAATTTCGTAGTAGAAGGGTCTAAAAACAGCACAAACAACATTTTTCTAAAAGACCAAAAAAAGTGAAAAAGTATATTTAAACAAAATGCATTTGACTAACAGGTCGAACAACTAATGCTCGTATGGTCCAAATACTCATATGGTCCGGAACATATATATATCAACCCTTTGAAAAAGTCCAGTTTTCTTCTTTATGAAATATGTTAGTTTGTTTCTCTTTGGTATCCTCTTCTTTAAAAGATAAATTATATATAATTATATATAAATATACTAAATAAATAAATGATTTGGAAAATACATTGAAGGTATAAAAAGTCATGAGAATTCCGAATGCAACTAGGTTATATCCGGGCACTCCGGTTCTAAACCTTGGTTCCATCTGGATTTTCTGGTTCTGAACCTTGGTTCTTTGGTTCGAAATCATGGTAACTAGTTCAACATCCAGGTTGTTTGGTTAAGACAACCCTACTTCTTGGTTCCATCTGGGTTCTGTTCTAGATCATTCTAATGTTCCCGTTAAACATAACAGAAGATAACCGCAAGTCTCCGAATAAAAAAGTAAAGTAGGTCAAAGACGCTAAAATTATTTTATAACATTAAACATTTTAGCATCGACGGTAAAGAAAGCTATAAGGTATTTATCTTCTCATTTTAATTATTATGAAAAGAAAACTAGATAAAAATTAAAAACCAATTGTTCAGAGAACAATTGATGGTCTTTTCACAAAAAAACAATTCATTTTACTATGAAAGTTTTAAAATAAGTTTAAAAGGTCATTTCAATCGTCAAATGATAGCTTATTGTACGCTGATTCTAAAAATATATGGTTTCTATACAATATTTTTAAAATAAGGGATATAATTTGTTACTTCCGGTTTGAAAAATTTAACTTCCAATATGATTTGAATATTTAATTGACACTGATTCCAAAAATATCTGGTTCTATATACTTTTATATTAATAAAGTACAAAAAATAGCTACTTCCGGTTTACACAAGGTCACTTCAGGTTGTTTTTATCAAGGATAAAATGTTTGATATCTTTTGCCAAATGGTTAATGAGTTATATCACAATACGTGTATTTTTAAATACTAGAGGGGAGAAAACTCCCTTTTACGTTCAACATATTCTGGAATCAAAATTTACGTGTTACGACATGTCGCAACTAACAATTTAGAAAAAATAATTTGTCGATATCTTATACGGTTTCTGGAAATGAGTTGAAATAAGCCAAATTCAAAAATTAGAATATGACCTTGACCTTTGACCTTGACCTAATTTTCTTTTTTTTTTTAACAAGGACCTCGAATCAAAAGTTCCAAGGTCTCTTGCACTTATGGTTTACAAGATAGAAATGCATATCACTTATATCAAATGCATAAGGGGAAATTACTCTCATATGGAGCGTTCACATCACTTCGGTCAAAATAGGACAAATCATGCGAAGGACATGAAGGATATAACGAGCAATTTTGTAAAATAAATTTGTCGTAATCTTTTACGGTTGCGAAGGAGTTGTACACACAAAGAAAACAGTGTTTGGGGAGATAACACCTACAAAGAAAAGTATTCGGTTACAAAGGGTAAATTTCAAACTGTTCGATATCATATACCAAATATCTAAGCAACATGTTGCAAAACAAATATTTATCGCAAGAACAAACTTAGTGGAAGATAAAAAAAAATAAAAAATCAGAAGAAAAACAATAGGTCTTTCCACAGAAAAGTGGAAAGACCTAATAAAGCATCGTATAGATTTTTAACAAACCGAAATATACAGTACATCGAACATCCTTTTATTTAATTTAGTCATTTTTTTCCCTTTACTCATCCATTATTTACGTAAATATGTCTAGACAGTGGCGGATCCAAAACTTTTCCTAAGGGGGCCCGCTCCATTCTTGCTTCAACGATTCCCTATATAATCAACCAAATTTTTCCCACAAAATGGGGGCGGTGCGCCTGGATCCGCCTATGCTAGAAATTTTAAAACCATACAATTAGGACATGTTGTTTATATGGCTAACGATAGGTGCATCTAGCCACTTGACCAGTTGACGACTTGCATATATATTTGATTGCACATTTATTATCAAGTTCGACTGAATTTTATTTAATGGCTTTTTAGCCCACCTGTCCCAAAGGGCCAAATAAGCTTTTCCCATCACTTTCCGTCCGGCGTCCGTCGTCGTCCGTCGTAGTTAACTTTTACAAACATTTTCTCCTCTGCAACTACTGTGCCAAATTTAACCAAACTTGGCCACAATCACCATTGGGGTATCTAGTTTAAAAAATGTGTCCGATCAACCAACCAAGATAGCCGCCACGGCTAAAAAGAGAACATAGGGGTAAAATGCTGTTTTGGGCGTGCTAACTTATAATCCTGGTACATTTGATAACTATTTGGCTTATAACTCAAAAACCAAAGCATTTAGAGCAAATCTGACAGGTGTAAAATTGTTCATCATGTCAAGATGTATCTGCCCTGAAATTTTCAGATGAATCGGACAACCTGTTGTTTGGTTGCTGCCCCTAAATTGGTAATTTTAAGGAAATTTTGCTGTTTTTGGTTATTATCTTGAATATTATTATAGATAAGAGATAAACTGTAAACAGCAATAATGTTTAGCAATGTAAGATTTACAAATAAGTCAACATGACCGAAATGGTCAGTTGACCTCTTCAGGAGTTATTGCCCTTTATAGTCAATTATTAACCATTTTTCGAAAATCTTAGTAATCTTTTACAAAAATCTTCTCCTCATAAGGGTATCTAGTTTAAAAAAATGTGTGGTGTGACCCGGTCAACCAACCCAGATGGCCGCCACGGCTAAAAATAGAACATAGAGGTAAAATTCAGTTTTTGGCTTATAACTAAAAAACCAAAGCATTTAAAGCAAATCTGACAGAGATAAAACTGTTTATCAGGTCAAAATCTATCTGCCCTGGAATTTTCATATGAATCGGACAACCCATTGTTGGGTTGCTGCCCCTGAACTGGTAATTTTAAGGAAATTTTGCTGTTTTTTGTTATTATCTTGAATATTATCATAGATAGAGATAAACTGTAAAAAACAATAAATGTTGGCAAAGTATGATCTACAAATAATTCAACATGACCGAAATTGTCAGTTGACCACTTTAGGACCTTTATAGTCAACTTTTGACAATATTTTCATAAATCTTAGTGATCTTTTACAAAAATCTTCTCATCTGAAACTACTGGATAAAGTTAATTATAGATAGAGATAATTGTAAGCAGCTAGAATGTTCAGTTAATTAAGATGTACAAACACATCACCATCACCAAAACACAATTTTGTCATGAATCCATCTGCGTCCTTTGTTTAATATTCACATAGACCAATGTGAGCGACACAGGCTCTTTAGAGCCTCTAGTTAATACTGCCAGATTTGAAAGAAATACATGTGAAGTATATGTAAGAAATCTTTTTGTTCAAAACAGAATGTTAAAAGACATATAAAAGAAAGTTATGATCAATAAGTTGGTAAGTTTTAATTAGTAGGAAAAAAAGTTTTAAAATTTAATAAAATGTATAATTATGTACAATAAATTTGTCATATTTGATACTCATTCAGTCGTTCTGAAGGGCATGCATATAATCATTTGGCCAAACATAAAGAAATCAAGATTGAGATTGAATATTTTTATAATAAAATTATGAGTACATGTGTTAATGACAGTGCTAGTGGAATGTGCATCACCAGCACCATAGTAAGAACTTCTGTGTTGGCGCCATGATTTAGGAACATAAAAAGTTACACTAGTCCGTCTGTCCCGAACGTCCCATAACAACGAGTTCCGCTCTTCTTACTTTAGTTTGCCTCAACCAAATACTACAAAACTTATACACAATATATAAAAGAAGCTGGTGCATAAGTGCCAATGAGAACTCTCAACAAGAGACTAAAGGACACATAAATTAACAATTATACAATGTAGTCTAGGTCACCACACGGTGTTCAACAATGAGCAAGCTTTATACCTCAAAGTCAGCTATTAAATGCACCGACATGTCAATGTAAAAAAATTCAAACGAGAAAACAAACGGTCTAATTTATGTGCAAAAAATAAACGAAAAACAAGATAGACACGTGCATATAAAATAAGGTGGGTAAAAAATGTAAGCGGGATCCCAATCCTCCCCTTTATGTCGTATGAGTGCCAATGAGAACTTTCCACAAAAGACCAGATGACACAAACACTAACAACTACATGTATAGGTCATATACAGCTTTTAACCATGAGCAAAGTCAATACCGCATATAGTCAGCAATAAAAGGCACTGAAATGACATTGTAAAACAATATTCAAACGAGAAAATAAACGAACAAATTTATGTACAAAAAATGAAAGAAAAACAAGTACAATGTATGTAACACATGGAAAAAACGACAATTATTGAATTACAGGCTCCTGACTTACCACAAGCACATAAATACCAAATAAGGTGGGGTTGAACATGTAAGCGGGATCCCATCCTCGATCAACACAAAATCAAATTTGAATTTTTTAAGTGTCACTTTCACCGTTCAAGAGTTATCATGTCCCTTTAAAAAAAATATAAGAAGTGTTCCCTTTCTCTTAAATAAGTCTGACTCAATCAAATGTTAGGAACCTTATACGCGATTCACATTAACCCATAACACAGATCTATGAAGCTCAATATTGGGTCCCGATGGCGTCACTGTTCATGATTTTTTAGATGTTAAAAGTTGTGGTACGAGAACCAATGATACAAATGTCAACCCGGAGCCTTGAGATACATGTAGGAAAACTGCTAAATCTATTGTTTCCGTTCTTTTAATTTAATTTGCCTCAGCCAAATGTTTTGAAACTTATTCACAATGCTTAAGGTCACAAAACGGTCAAAATTATGCGAATCCTGCATATATATGTAAAAGTTTTTTTCACAAGCAAGGGCATCTGTGATTAATAGACATTTTCTACATTTATTTTAGTAATCAGCTTATTTACTTCCATTGAATTCTTTTTTAAATAGACTTTTTAATACTTGCACATTTCTTTTTCAGGATCTCGGTGCAGTTTGGTAACAGACAGTGATATTTCAAGTTAAATGTGACCAACTTAACAAAGTGTTTCATTAAATTGAGCTCTCTCTCCAAGTGTACTTTAATGGTTCTTGGCATTGAGTTCAGATAATTGATATAGGTACACCTTCTGTGTGAATTTTTATGGTGTAGAAGCAGACTATCCATACCTACATGTCCATGAAATGAAATCTAAGATAAAATGATTGAAACATTTTGCATTATCTATCACAACTGGCAGCACACGATGCTACTGAAGCAGTACATTTTCTTACTTGATATTCACGGAAATGAAAAACATACAAGACTAACAAAAACCACAGACTCCTGACTTGGCGTCAAGGTAATCATACCAAGAAACACATCCAATATGCAAAGGTCAAGAGTCAAAAAGTCATAGTCTAGTCAAGAGATCCTTCTAAACAAAAAAACACAAAGCGGATTTTGATAAAATGGTCATCGTCGTACACAAAACTAACAATATATCTTATGTATCAAATATATCTTAGAAGATGTGGTACGAGTGCCAATCATACAGTTAAATCTCCTTTTAATTCAAACAAAATATACAAAATATACAAGTTTTACATTGAGGGCAAAGGTCAAGCTCACATGAAGATTCTCGTGCCAATAGACTCATCATCTTATGACAAAACATCTACATGCCACATATTCAGAAGCAAGGTCGATTGAAAATTATATTTTGAGGTCAAGGTTATATACCGAGGAACACACTGCAACATGATGACACGCCCATCGTGCATACATGTAGGTCAGGAGTCAAAAAGTCAGAGTCTGATCAAATGCTCCATGTAAAAAATACACAAAGCAGTCTTGCACGAAAGCTCATCATGGTACATGTACACGTAACAATATCTTATGTCATGATGCACTACACATGGAAAATATAGAAACTCTAGGGACAGAAACACAAGACATATAACTAAACTCAATTGAAGGATACTTGTATGGCAGGACACCACAAATGCCTTCAACAAAGCATATAAACTCGTCTTTCACTTAAGTTTGAGCAGAATTCTTTACAACGATTATCTTAACACATATAATTGAAAATCGAGTCGTGCAGTTACAATGTATGTCAAGAAATTAAAACGGTAAGATATTAGACATTTAAACAGTAAAAACTAGCCTAAGGGTTTACCATTAATTTCTAACCAAACCATATGATAGTACTTTAGTAAACAGATGGAAACAGATGATACAGTCATGGAATTGAATATATGAAATAGTACGACCAGAACAATACAAGACAGAGTTGTAAACTAAAGAAAATAATGATATCACATATGAATATACAGTCAATGCAATTTGACTGCTCAAATAGGACATCTGCAGTATATAAAACAATAACAGTATGACATATTATAGAACAATAACATTATGACATAATATAAAACAATAACATTATGACATATAATAGAACAATAACATCATGATATCTTCTAAAGTATAGAGTCAAGTTATTAAAACCAAAGAAACACAAAAAGTCGCATAAACAAAACACACCAGCAAAAATGAAAGATAATACAAACCTATTGACGGGATGTATAAGTATCGAGCCACGTCAAATGGATATCCCACAAAACAGACCAAACAGTAAAAGTAATATTAATTATTGAACAAAGACACATAAAATAACAATATAACACGTTGTTAAGATGATAAACAATGTCAGTACGCATAACTATACATCAAGACCATCATGTATTATTTGTGAAGTTGATACGGAATCCGGGAACGGAATATTTATTAACAATGTCTTGGTACCTTCCGATTAACTTATTTTTTAGAAAAAGACGAGACGTTATTCGACATACCCCTGGTTCATCAACTTTCTGTCAATAAATTATAATTGATGATGTATTTCATGCAGCATAATTTTCGAACATTCTTTAACACATAGGCTACTTTATTTGTACCGGAAAGATCTTACAATGAGTTTATTGATAGCTTTGATTTTCAATATAAATATAAACTTATATGTTCATTGTTGTACCGTTCAATGATATATTCGATCAGATAAGAGTGTGCGTCAACTGAAATTTATAATGACTGCAATATGCGGGATAAAAAAAAACCTGTCTATTTCATTAATAGAAGTTAGTTGTCCGACCTTCAATTGATGTTTTAATATATAATGAGGAGGTTGTAAAAGGGTATACTTCAATGAGAATTTAAACACAACAACTGCAGTAACTGAGTTAGTATGATAGCCGGTTAAGCCCATTTCGCGTTTTTGACCTTCATATTCTATTGGGCGAAAACGTGGAGGCGAAATCAGTAGGAAAAATACTTCGCCTTATCGGGTTTTCAACTTCGCGTTTTCGCCCTATAGAATATGAAGGGCGAAAACGCGAAATGGCCTAAACCGGAAACCATAAGTAAGAGATAAAATTCAATCGTAGCAATATATCTTAAATCGAAAAAATATAACTCCTAGGTAGTTATAAGTTGTATACAAATATTGATACTCGATAACCACTTTACATTTATTTATTGGATTTTTTGTTGTTTACCGTTGATCGTGTATCTGTTTTATCTGTTTTATCTTTTTATTGCCTTCTTTAGACTTTTGTGGTAAGAGGTTTGATTGATTATCGCTTCAAAACAGTAACAAATGTAGCTTAGCTGTTTTGGAATGTTTATTTAAATGTTTTTGATATCACGTACCACAATTTTCTATATATATATATTTATACCACCTCTTTGAAAAAGTTTTGTTCTTTATTAAATATGTAGTGTGTGTCTCTTTGGTATCCTCTTATTTAAAATAAACAAAAATAACCAGGTAATTTCTGACACTTTAAGTGTCACTTTGGGGATCCTCTTATTTAAAATGAACAAAAATAAAACAGCTATATTGACACAATAATGCACAGAACACTAGTTAAAAAAATATCCTCTTCCGTAAAGGATGCATACTATCAGTAACTGTTGAAATTCTCATAAAACCAAATGAAAATCTAAAGAATGTCATATTTAGATTAAGGCATAACCAAGAAATATATATGTAGCTTCTATTATGAGAACGTCAAACGTAATCGTAAACGTCTTTTATGAAATAATCATCAAAGTCATATCTTTAAAACTTATAAGAAAAAATAAATACAGTACATAATTTGAGTGACATCTTTAAGCCACAGGATTGAACGAAAAATTAATCTGGAACTTGTCGATTTCATTCTAGTAAACATTCATTGTAGCTATTTTCTTAAATTTATTTCTTCGAGGTTCCATTGTTAAACGGAACAATATTTCAAATTGTTATCGGGGTGTGTGTGTGGGGGTGCTTTATCATTTATGTATTCGAATCTATATCAAACTGTCCAAACAAAGATAAAAATCCACACTACAAATAAACACAAAGTAAAACTTCCTGGTCGATGAGAAAATGTTGGCGTGAATATGATGCTTTTGAGATTGTTCTTCGTTTGTATTTTGCAGTTCGTATTTATCAAAGAAGTTATTACAGCTAGTAAGTTATTTTTTAACTAATTTCGTAATCCTTAGTTTTGTTTGACAATTTGAAATTCACACTGCTATATATATGGGTAATCTGTGCATGTCGTTGTATTTTATTCTGTGCCTATTCTCCGGAACCTATTTTGTTTAGATTCTTAGTGTCATGATACAAAGAATGGACAATTAATGAAGCGATCACACAAAAAGAACACTTTTTTGAAACAAGAATTAAATATGTTCCTCCTAAACTTTCACAGATGTTGACAATTATGGTTGAATAAGATAATGAACGATTCAATGTGACCAAATAGAAGTCGTTTTCCGTAATATAAACCAAATATAGTGCATCAATGTTCATTTCAACTCTAATGTAAGAAGACAGTTTTATATCAACAGATTGTAAAAATTAATGATTTATGTATATTTTCAAAAATAGTATAAGGATATTATTACTAGGTACTCCTAAATTCCAGTGTCAGAAGTATGATAACCTCACAATGATTCCACAAACATAATTTGTATATGATTAAGGAAATAATTTAATTCTTATGTTTAAACAAAGTTTCTTCAAGTCAAGTGCATATATTGGCTTATTCAAAAGATTGAAATAAACGAACTAAATTTTGTTTGAAATGAGGTCGAAAACGTTGGTTAGACAATATTACTTTCGGTGAAGTATGTGAATTTTGGTAATGCTTATTATGAAAATGAATCGTTGAAATGTAATCCAACACCAAAAAAAATGTTTATATTAATCATTAATATTTACATGTGGGATAAATATGTGTACAAGTCACTTGGCGCAAATGATTTCCAAATATTTGCGCATTTGGTACATTTAAAAAAAATTGGCGCAAGTTGTACCCTTGAAAAACAGTTATTGGCACACAAGTCCTCCTCCCTTTTAAACACTTGTGGTCTATGATTTGTCACACTTCCGTCGTCTCAAAATATAGAGAATCGATTTGGACAGTACGCAAACAGTGATATATGGTTATATGGCTAATGAAACACCTGTAACTTACAGAACAGTGTTTGATGTCACTTTCGATTATGCTCTCTAACATCCCTATTAAAAGAGTACATTGATTTATACATACACTAGTAGGAATATCTATAGGCTGTATGGGTTATTTTACCATACAGCTCATTTACAACTTCCCAAAGGAGGAAACTCCTACAATATGTCACAACACAAAATGGTGCAACTAAGTTATGATTTTTTTTCCAACGACTTTTGCGGTTTCTAAGGAGTGGCGATGAAAAGCAAATAAAATTGAGAATGAAAATAAGAAATGTGTCAAAGCGACAACGATCCGACCAAAAAGCTGAAAATAGCACGAGACCTCATTGGGTCTTTAACGCATCGAGAAACCATGAAAAATGAGGCGGGTTTTATAATTGCTTTGCGAGATCTCGACCCTTCCTTTATACATCTAGCCAATTTGGAATAAATAAACGCACAGCAATACACACAGTAAAACTCTGTTCAAAAGAAGGATGGGTCTGATGCCATGGTATGTAACCGATGAAACTAATAAAAAAAGACGGTGATATTATCATACAAAAATCAAGCCCAATCCCATCTCGTTAAGAGTTTATCATCATATCATAATAAAATATGAGAAGAACATAACCCGTAGCATGTCAACAACTTGTTTTAGAAGATGTGTGTTTATTTCCGATGTAAACAATTATGCGTAAATCAATGTAAACTCCATAGATGGTGACAAGAGAACGTCACCATTTAAAAATTTATGATTTACAATAGGAAATGAAAAGTCATCTCTTTTATTATAAATTTTGGTATTAATCTTCCTATTATTAATGAAGATACTACTATATATGCTATTAAATGTTTGTATCAGTGGTTGTTTTGATGGGTCTTTCCTAAATACTAGTATACAAAATCTCCATAGCGAACAAAAATGCTATCTATTACAAATTCAAGTGCAGTTATCGTAACAGGCATGTTCAACTGAGATAGTACTTAAATTATGCCGTTAGTTTTCTCGTTTGAATTGTTTTACATTGTCATTCGGGGTTTATTATAGCTGACTATGCTGTATGGGTTTTGCTCATTGTTGAAGGCCGTATGGTGATATTTAGTTGGTAATTTCTGTGTCATTTTGGTCTCTTGTGGAGAGTTGTCTCACTGGGAAGCATACAACGTCTTTTGTTTATACTTATGTTGTACAGATAGAGTACGTGACCTGTACCTCAATTTCCTTGTAATGGAAATAGGACCAAGCATCATAAGACAGCAGCGTTACACTTATAAATCACTTAAATCGGATACAGAAAGAAATAACTCAAAGAAAGAATCGACTTGTTCAAAATTGATTGCGACATCCTTAAGCATGGGACTAATATTACTTATAATTGTAAAATTGAGAATGGAAATGGGGAATGTGTCAAAGAGACAACAACACGACCAAATAAAAAAAACAACAGCAGAAGGTCACCAACAGGTCTTCAAATGTAGCGAGAATTCTCGCACCCGGAGGCGTCCTTCAGCTGGCCCCTAAACAAATATATACTAGTTCAGTGATAATGAATGCCTCTAAGTGAAATACATATTTACTTTTTTTATGATTTTATTTACGAGGTTTTTCATGTTGTTAACTAAGTCAAATGATAGTCAGAAATTTCAACATGGAAAACTTAGGGCACAAAAAGAAATTATTTGACACTTATTTTGAAAATTATGTGGATGTAAAACACTTTACACAAAAGGTTCAACCATGTAAAAATAGGAATTTAGAGCAAGAGTAAAAAAAACTTGAACTAAATTCCAAGGTCATAAAGCAAGGAGCTTAAATTAAAGGACCATGCGTATCTTTAATATATTGTTATGATATTGTAATTATCATTTTTTATTATGTTGGCCTAATATCGTTTTGTGTCGCCTGATAGTTGCATAGTTGTTTACAAAATAATCTTATAATTGTGCAGTTTAGAAATCACTGGAACAATAAAAGATAATGATGGAATAATTGTGAATATGGTAATTTCCGTACTGTAACTGGCTAAAGTTACCTTGTACTATTTAGATATTCACAGAACTAAACCGAATGTTTTTCATGTTTTTGCACCAATAAGTTGAATAACAAAGAGGAGAAATTAATGCGATTATTGTTTATTTTCAGACCTAGAATGTTATACTACATACGACAAAGGAGCTAGTTACAACGGAACTGTGACTCAAACGAATGGAGGAATAACATGTTTAAACTGGGCAACAGTAACTCATAACTCACCACACTACTACGAAAACCATAATTACTGTAGAAATCCATTCAACCTCGCACAACCATGGTGTTATACTGACAGGGCGACACATGCCTACGGCTTCTGTAGTATTCCTACGTGCGGTAACATTTATTTATACTTTCTCAAACGGTCGATTATCATATGATCTTATATGTAAGCAGGGTTATCTGGTGACTGTTCACTAAACATAAAATTTCGTAAACCTTTGTGCATTTCATCTGAAATTTAATTTATATTGGTAAAACAAAATTCAACAAATCATTTAGATAACTTTTAGACATTATTATCCAGTAACAATATTAATACTTCTGTATTTGCATAAAGGTAGACACACAATCATGTAATAGTTATCCCATGCGGGTGGTCTGAAACTGACACATCAATTAAGTTCTAATGGGATAACTATTTTACATCTCAGCTATTTTAGATTAGACGAAAACATTTACAATTCATAAAATCTAGTTTAGAACGCCACACAACCATCATAATATACTTTGTATATTACTTTATAATATATACCCTTTATGACCCCCGAACACGATGTTGAAAGATGAAAACCATATCAACTCGCCCCACTGGTCAATCGGCCCATACTAAATCGCCACGTTCATTACCAACTCGCCAACTTGTGAAAAGGGTAAAATTCCATTGAACAACTAGTCTGACTCGTCTTATTTATGAAAAAGATATATCACCCCTGATAGAACAAAGGAGCTGGGATGTACAAATTATTATAGTAAAGGTGTAAGAAATATACAAGATCATTTAAGTCTATAGTTTCAACATATTTTACGAAAGAGGATATTTTTTTGTTTATCTTTCTTTTTCATGACATTTATAATACGAAAAAGCAACATAGTGATTATTTGTTCAATTATCATGTTTTTACCGAACAATCCAGACAAATTGTTTTCTCTCTTTACTGTCTGACAGAATAATTCGTTTAAACTGAAAATCGGAATTTAATATTAAACTTCATCACCCATTTATAAAGTACGTGGTTGTTATCTATAATATTAAACGAAAAGACCTCATTTTGGGTGTCGCTTCTCTTCTTTCCACAATAAATTAATCATCATGCCTCTGTTTCCTATGGGTACAGTGTATAATCGCATTTGTCATCCATTCATATGATTATTCGGATTGAGTTATTTTTGGTGAAAAACGAGAAAAAAAACGTCCGGATATGTTTCCGTCATTGGGCGAAATTTTAAGTCAGATTATATTTCCGGTTTGCGTTTTTCTGTATACTTTGAACATACATTAATACTACGAATACAGTGTATTTTCTGTCTTATATCCGTCATTGGACGAAATTTAAGTCAAGTTAGAACCCCGGTTTGCTTTTTTTCTTTTTACTATGAAACAAATACATATACTACGAATAAAGTGTATTTTTCTGTCTGATATAATTTTCAAGTTTACTATCCACGGCAGTCACAGGGTTTATTTAATAGAGAGGGTCTGAATAATCAATCAATGACCGCTGTGGATCAATTATAAAACTAAGAATTGACTGTAAAAAGAAAATACACTTTCGGGACGTCTGAAACGGGTGTTTTTAAGATCGAAATTTCAGGATTGACCATTTCAGGATCCGGGATTTCTTTTTTCGAATTTCGGGATGTCGAGATATTTAATTTGTATAATAAATTCAGAACCTCAAGATTTCATGTTTTAAATCCCAGGATATTGGGATCAGGGCCCCTCCGCAGTGGCGGATCCAGAAATTTCCATACGCAGGGGCCCGTTGACTGCCTAAGAGGAGCCCGCTCCGGTCATGCTTCAGTGATTCCCTATATAAGCAACCAATTATTTTTCAGAAAAGGGGGGGGGGGGGCGGACCCCCTAAATCCGCCTCTACCCCGACTCCCCCTTAATGAATGTTCATAATATACAGATAAGCGCTAAAATTATTCATGTGTCATTAAAATTTAAAGAGAACAAACAAAAAAAAAGGATTTTTTTGTGGAAAAAGGAGGAGCCGGCTAGAAAAACAATTATCATGTTCCAAATTACCTATGACTTGTGATACCTTTTCTGAAATTCTCAAGTCACTAAATATTTTACAAAAAAAAAGAAGATGTGGTATGAATGCCAATGAGACAGCTCTCCACAAGAGACCAAAATGACACCGAAATTTACATTTAAAGGTCACCTTACGGCCTTCAACAATAAGCAAAAGCCGTTACTGCATAATTTGATATAAAAGGCCCCGAAATGACAATTTAAAACAATTCAAATGAGAAAACTAACAGCCTTATATATTTATGTACAAAAAAAGAACGAAAAACAAATATCACTGAACCACTGAATTACAGGCTCCTGACTGGAATGTTCATAATACATGTAAATTAAACGTATGTTCATAATGAAATTAATAGAAAACAAAAAAAGGGAATTTTGGAAATAAAGGAGGAGGGTAAAAAAAAACATTTTCTTGTCCCAAAGTACCTACGACTTTTGATACTTTTCCTGAAGGTCTCAAGTCATTAAATCTTTTACACAATTCTTCCTATAACACTTTACATCCTTTCAAATACGCTCTGAATGCCCGCGATTTCGCGGGTGTGTTCTAGTTCTTTTAAAAATAAGAATATTTTGTCATTTGGTCATTTAAAAGTCGAATAAAATGTACAATGTATACAATGTATATAATAAAAGATTTAAAAAGTTAAGAACTGGTACGAAAATAGAGAAAAATCGTGATACATGTAACACGAAAGACGAAAATATGCATAGGATAAAGTATGATTTCTAAGATCTACTAATACAGTGTTAATAAATAGATTTTCAAGATGCTTCATACGAATGTTTTAAATCTATCTTGTTTTAAAAGTGTAATGCAAGTTTTGCATTACATGTATAACATTCATCTCACATAACGTCTCTTTATTGTAGCAATTAAATCAACAAAAACTCACATTATTTGTTTAAAAAAATAAAATATATGCAAACGACGATTGTTGGTATATTTATCTAGAATATGCCCAAAACCTAATTCAAAGATGGAATATTCAAAAGAAATGTAAAATAATAAAGATTGCCAAAAACACATGATGAATATTAAACGAATTAAGTTGATTTTTTTCTTTTTTTCTTATATACTTTTTTTGTAAAAAAGCCTCTAGAACACTTGACTGCAATGACTCGAATGCCTTTAAGGTTCATAAAGACCCTTTGGCTAAATTGACGTATTTTCACCTCAAAATTTACTCAGATAAATCTGTGTACCTGTAAGTTTTAAGGCATAGCATGCCCTAGATAAATATAATTCAAATGCATTGTTTGATTTAAAAATTTCTTAACTTCACTGGATTTTGCTGTGCACTTTCTTCGTCGCTACAGAAGATGATAAAATTAACAAACAGTTGAGTTTACCTTGATATGGTACACAGTTTAAATCACCAATTATTGTCAGGTTTTTGTCCTAATACCATAGTTTCTAATACAATTGATCAAAACAAATGGTGTACAACTTGATTTACCACTTGTACACAAATAAGGCTGTTAGTTTTCTCATTTGAATTGTTTTACATTGTCATTTCGGGACCTTTTATATCAGACTATGCAGTATCGGCTTTTGCTTATTGTTGAAGGCCGTCAGGTGACCTTTAAATGTTAATTTCGGTCTCTTGTTGAGAGCTGTCTCATTTGCATTTATATCACATCTTCTTTTTTTTGTAAAACATTTAGTGACTTGAGAATTTCAGAAAAGGTATCAAAAGTCATAGGTAATTTGGGACAGGATAATTGTTTTTTCTAGCCCGGCTCCTCCTTTTCCCAGAAAAAAATCCTTTTTTTTGTTTGTTCTCTATTAATTTTAATGACACATGAATATTTTTTGCGCTTATCTGTATATTATGAACATTCATTAAAGTGGGGGTCGGGGCAGAGGAAGATTTAGGGAGCCCGCCCCCCCTTTTCTGGAAAATAATTGGTTGCTTATATAGGAAATCACTGAAGCATGACCAGAGAGGGCCCCTCTTAGGCAGTCAACGGGCCCCTGCGTATGAAAATTTCTGGATCCGCCATTGCGGAGGGGCCCTGATCCCAACATCCCGGGCTTAAAAACATGAAATCCCTAGGTTCTGAATTCATTATACAAATTAAATATCTCGACATCCCGAAATTCGAAAAAAGAAATCCCGGATCCCGAAATGGTCAATCCTGAAATTTCGATCTTAAAAACACGCGTTCCAAATTAAATATATCGACATCCCGAAATTCGAAAAAAGAAATCCTGGATCCCGAAATTGTCAATCCTGAAATTTTCTTAAAACACCCGTTCCAGACGTCCCGAAAGTGTATTTTCTTTTTACAGTCAATTCTCAGTTTAGTTTAATAATTGATCCACAGCGGTCATTGATATAATATTCATACCCTCTCTATTAAATAAACCCTATGACTGCCGTGGATAGTAAACTTGAAAATGATATCAGACAGAAAATACACTTTATTCGTAGTATATGTATTTGTTTCAAAGTAAAATGAAAAAAGCAAACCGGAGGTCTGATCTGACTTAAATTTCGTCCAATGACGGATATAAAACAGAAAATACACTGTATTCGTAGTATTAATGTATGTTCAAAGTATACAGAAAAACGCAAACCGAAAGTCTAATCTGACTTAAAATTTCGCCCAATGACGGAAACATATCAAGACGTCTTTTTTCTCGTTTTTCACACAAAATAACTGAATCTGAATAATCATATGAATGGATGACAAATGCGATTATGCACTGTACCCATAGGACACAGAGGCATGATGATTAATTTATTGTGGAAAGAAGAGAAGCGACACCCAAAATGAGGTCTTCTCGTTTAATAGTATAGATATGACTTCTTGTATAACTGTAAGTTTCTGAGAACATCAGGAATTGACTTAAATATTTTTTTAATTATCTAAATTGCTTTAAATAATCTCCACTGAATTGTCGTATGTCTTTCTTCCCTCACTGGACATGACTTATGAAACAATGGCGGTTGTCTTCCAAAAAGCAGGAACTTCTTATACTTCTGGGACACATGTGTGCATTTCCTGCTTTTTAGGGTTCGGGCTGTTCGTTGATGTGTATATTTTTTTGTGTTATATGTTTGTTGTCTGTGTCTCCGTCGTTTTTGTTGTTCTCGTATATATGTTCTATGTCATTCGGATAATTTGTATATAAATAAAATGTGGTATTAGTGCCAGTGAGACAATTTGCCACCAGGGTCATAATGTTTATACAGTTAACAATTTTTAGCAGATCAAATTACGGCCTTGAACACCCGTGTCAACCATATCTGGTCTTTTTTGTCTTAATAAACGTTTTTTGATAGTCCGTTTATTGATTCCGATGGCGACGGATAATATGTTCCAATTGTTGTCAACACCGAGTTCTTAAGAGGTTTGTGAAAAAATTGTGTAATTCTATCCCTTCCTTAAACACTCATTACAAGTGTTTAAATTCCATTATCTTTTTTTATTTTTCTATTAAACCAATTTCAGGCTGTAGACAGTCGACAAACGATCTACTTTACAATGGACACATAGGTGTCACAAGAAATGGACATGCTTGTTATGCCTGGGAAGAATACAAAAATCTCCCAACATCAAATGACGGATTCTGCAGGACACCAAAAGGTGATAATGACAATGATGGTGGTCCTTGGTGCTACTTTAGTAAAACCCCGCATAAATGGGATAGATGTAATGTTCCAGTGTGCAATGGTAAGTTGCAAAATATCAATATGACAAAACATGTGTTTCACATATAATAATAATGTATACCTCAGATCTAAACAAAACACAAATAGGCTTTGAAAATTTCATAGTATTTTCGGGAAAATTAAGTATTTGGAAATGTTAGAACAATTTTAGATTCAACTTAATATCATTTAATGAAACATCAATCCGGCGTATATTTTAGACAATTTATGGATGTTTACGTCAAAGTGATTGCAAAATCAAACAAAAAGAAAGTATTCGGAATAGACAAACCAGACCGTTAATTTCAAAGATTTTAAATTGCTTTTAATAATCGAATTTCCCTTTCTATAATTATTCTTTGATCATGATGAAGATGTGAACAAATGTTTATACGCCCGTTTACTGGACTTAATATGGGTTATCGTTGTCCGTCTGTCCGTCCGACTCCGTCGTCCGCATGTTGAATAATAACTCAAAAACCAATTTGCATGAAACTTGTCGATTTTTTTATAGCTATTGACGTTAGTTCCCTTTCGTTTTTTTTATATATTTTTTTTATAATTTTTACAATTTACTTCTCCGAGTTGGGGTTTTATTCATATAAAAAGGGGGATTTTCCTATGCTTAACTTTGATTAGTTTTCATGAAACATTGGGGACTGATTTATTCCTATTGGTGCCAGCAGTTCCTAAAGGCTCAGTACTAGCCAATGAGAGATCATTACAAATGTGTAATTCTTTCATATTACTACTTTAACATGCAAGAGGGAAATACATTTACATGAGGTCCGTTTTTTTTTTATATAAATTTCTGATACTAGTGTGTCATTTACTGAAGAAGGAATTCTGTTCTTTGAAAAAGCGACGGGCGTATTATGCGCGCAATGCGCAGCTGTTTATTTTGAAATATTATGGGCTTTCGTATTATCTACACTTTAAAATGAGAATGTCCGATATTGTGTGTCGCTTCTCTTCCGTCCACAATTAACTAGTTATGCCAATGTGTCCTATTATTACTTTGTTTGAATTCTGAGTATTAAAACTGTCAAGAATGTGTCGAGACATATTCAGACAGTTTTAAGAATGTCAAGAATGTGTCAAGACATGTTCAGAAATTATTTAGAATTACAAGACTTATTTTTATAAATTCGAGTTACCACCTCGTCATCACATTCCTCCGTTTCAACTATCTTACGTCACCCTTGTTTGAGTTATTGATTCTTTTCGGGCAAATGCTTCATATTCAACCCTAAAGCGTATACAATCATCACTGGTTCCCTTTTAAAAATAGAACGCTGAATATGGAGTCATTTAATGCCCATAAAAACAGCCTTTTACAAACTTTAAACATATTTTCTTGGTGTACTGCCTCAAACCGAGCTCATATGCTTAGGTGTGATCATCCTAATTGTTAACAGCGGGAAGTATTTCAAACTGTTCAAGATATCACTACAAAAGTCATTATGTCTGAAAAGGCCAGTTTTGTCTGAACTTGCATGAGTTTTTACTCGACATTCTTAATCTGTCTGAACATTTTTTTAAATTCTTGACATAGAATTAATTTGTCTGATAAAATTCTTGATTTTTCTTGATAAGAGTCTTGACAGTATGAACATTGTCTAAATATTTCTCGACACTACCTGTATCATCTGATAACTCTGAATTAGTCTCGACTAATTCTTGATTGTCTTAATTTTGTTTCGATCAGTCCTGACATATTCTCGACATTCTTAGTATTGTTGACATATTGTTGTAATTCTAAATAATTTCTGAACATGTCTTGACACATTCTTGACATTCTTAAAACTGTCTGAATATTCTTGACAGTCTTAAATGTGTCTCGACACTATATTAACGGTATAAATTTTGCCTTAAATGTGAACAGACTTATTCTGCACTGATTATGACTTTCATTGCTGTTATAGGGTCATTTTTATTATGGCTAAACTAAACTTTGAAGAATCAAAGATATCTTGTATAGTAAGATACCATTTAGGTGCACCATGTTGGAATATCCTGAATACCCCCCCCCCCCCTGTAGTTTAACTTTGATTATTTTTTATTAAACGTGTACTTCGATTATTTTACATACCCAACTTTTATTTTTGTTGTAACAATTGTAACTTGAAACAACAGTATAAAAATAAAGATTAAATTTTATCATGAATATTGGTCATGATTTGTAAAACTCAGAATTGTCAAGTAAATTTGAGACACAATTCAAAATGTTCAAAATATGCCCAGCCATACTGAGAAACAGTAAGAATGTCGAGAATATATCGAGAAATTTTAAGACAGTATTCAAATGTCAAGAATATGTCAAGAAATGTTAAGGCCATATTCAGAATGTCAATAATATGTCGAGTAAATTTCATACAAATTAGATATAAATGAGAATTTGTCAAGAAAAATTAAGACACAAGTCATCTATACTATTAAACGAGAAGACCTCATTTTGGGTGTCGCTTCTCTTCTTTCCACAATTAATTGATCAACACGCCTCTGTGTCCTATATATACAGTGCATAGTGCCATTTGTCATCCATTCATATGATTATTCAGATTGCGTTATTTTTAGAGAATAACGAGAAAAAAGGCATCCCGATATTGTCCCGTCATTGGACGTAATTTTAAGTCAGATTATACTTCCGGTTTGCGTTTTTCTGTATACTTTGAACGTACATATACAAAGAATAAAATGTATTTTCAGAATTCTATCTGCTATCATTTTCAAGTTTACTATCCACGGCAGTCACATAGTTTATTAAATAGAGAGGGTCTGTATACTATATCAATGACCTCTATGGATCGATTAGTAAACTTAGAATTGAAAGTAAATACACAATATTTATATAGTAATGAATGTTCATGATATACAGATAAGCGCTAAAAATATTCATGTGAACTTTTGATACCTTTTCTGAAATCCTCAAGTCATCAAATCGTTTACAAAATTCATTGATTACAAAAAAAAAAGAAGATGTGATATGATTGCCATGTGGAGACAACTCCCGGCCACAAGAGACCAATATGACACAGATATTAACAATTATAGGTTACTGTACGACCTTCAACAACGAGCAAAGCCCATACCGCATACTCAGCTTTAAAAGACCCCGAACTAAAAATGTAAAATAATTCAAACCAGAAAACTAGCGACCTTATTTATGTACAGAAAAATGAACGAAAAACAAATATGTAACACATAAACAAACAACAACCACTGAATTACAGGCTCTTTACTTGAGTTTTCATAACATACCAAAAAGGGGGAATATTGGAAATAAAGGAGGAGGGATAAAAATAAAAAGCATTTCCTGTCCCCAATAACCTATGACTTATGATACTTTTGCTGAAATTCTCAAGTAATTCAATATTTTACAAAATTCTTCCAACAACACTTTATATACTTTAAACTACGCTCTGAATGCCCGCGATTTCGCGGGTGTGTTCTAGTACTATTGAACAATGTCGAGTAACAGTTCATGTAAATTAAGACAAAAACTGGTCCCCCTTGACTTTGAAGTGTAATCTTGCCAGTCAGTATTTCCGTCAAATATAGGGGACGTTCGTACATGTAAGCGTAACACAACCTCGCGAATATTTCGTTCTAACCAAAACTTCGGCTGAAACGCTGTTTTAGAAGCCAGTGCGACATTCTTGAAAGACTCCGCAAAATCGACGATGCTTTTTAACTACTTATTGAAAATATATATATTTAAGATTTTTGAAAAATTAAGAAAAATCACATTTTAAATTATCATAAAATTTTTCCATTATAAGACCTCTGATAAGCGAACAATTGACGTAATTTCGGAAAAAGAAAGGTTTCTCATTCCTTTATTAGCTCACCTGGCCTAAAAGGCAAAGTGAGCTTTTCTCATCACTTGGCGTCCGGCGTTCGTTGTCCGTCGACGTCGTCGTCGTCCTGCGTCCGTCGTCGTTAACTTTTACAAAAATCTTCTCCTCTGAAACTACTGGGCCAAATTAAATCAAACATGGCCACAATCATCATTGATGTATCTAGTTTAAAAATTGTGTTTTTTGACCCGGCCAACCAACCAAGATGGCCGCCATGGCTAAAAATAGAACATAGGGGTAAAATGCAGTTTTTGGCTTATAACTCAAAAACCAAAGCATTTAAAGCAAATGGGGTAAAATTGTTTATCAGGTCAAGATCTATCTGCCCTGAAATTTTTAGATGAATCGGACAACCCATTGTTGGGTTGCTGCCCCTAAATTGGTAATTTTAAGGAAATTTTACTGTTTTTGGTTATTATCTTGAATATTATTACAGATGAAGATAAACTGTAAACAGCAATAATGTTCAGCAAAGTAAGATTTACAAATAAGTCAACATGACCAAAATGGTCAGTTGACCCCTTTAGGAGTTATTGCCCTATATAGTCAATTTTTAACCTTTTTTCGTAAATCTCCATGATCTTTTACAAAAATCTTCTCCTCTGAAACTACCGGGCCAAATTAATCCAAACTTTGCCACAATCATCATTGTTGTATCTAGTTTAAAAATTGTGTTTTTTTTTACCCGCCCAGCCAACCAAAATGGCCGCCACGGCAAAACATAGAACATGGAGGTTAAATGCAGTTTTTGGTTATTACTCAAAAACCAAAGCATTTAGAGCAAATCTGACATTGGGTAAAATTGTTTATTTAGTCAAGATCTATCTGCTCTGTAATTTTTAGATGAATGGGACAACCCGTTGTTGGGTTGCTGCCCCTGAATTGGTAACTTTAAGGAAATTTTGAAGTTTTTGGATATTATCTTGAATATTATTATGGATAGAGATAAACTGTAAACAGCAAAAATGTTCAGCATAGTAAGATTTACAAATAAGTCAACAGGATCAAAATGGTCAGTTGACCCCTGTAGGAGTTATTGCCCTTTATAGTCAATTTTTAACCATTTTTCGTAAAACTTAATTAACTTTTTCAAAAGCTTCTCCTCTGAAACTACTATGCAAAATTTTACCAAACATAGCCAGAATCATTATTATGCTGTCTAGTTTAAAAATTGTGTTTTGTGACCGGGCAAACCAACCAAGTTGGCCGCTACGGCTAAAAATAGAACATAGGGGTAAAATGCAGTTTTTGGCTTATAACTAAAAAAAACAAAGCATTTAGAGCAAATCTGACAAGAGGTAAAATTGTTTATCTGGTGAAGATCTATCTGCCCTAAAATTTTTAGATGAATCGGACAACTCGTTGTTAGGTTGCTGCCCCTAAATTGGTAATTTTAAGGAAATTTTGCTGTTTTGAGTTATTATCTTGAATATTATTATAGATAGAGATAAACTGTAAACAGCAATAATGTACAGCAATTTAAGACTTAAAAATAAGTCAAAATGACCAAAACGGTCAATTGACCCCTAAGAAGTTATTGTCCTTTGTAATCAATTTTTAACAATTTTCATAAAATTTGTAAATTTTTACTAACATTTTCCACTGAAACTACACGGACAAGTTCATTATAGATAGAGATAATTGTAAGCAGCAAGAATGTTCAGTAAAGTCAGATGTACAAACACATCACAATCACCTAAACACAAATGTGTCATGAACTGTCTGCTTCCTTTGTTTAATTCACATATACCAAGGTGCGCGACACAGACTCTAGATTTATTTATCCAAACTTGAACATGACATATTTTGTTTATTTAGTGTACATAATGTAAAATCTTAAATCAGTGTTTTAAAGTCAGAACAGATATTAATAACGATATTTGGAATCATTAGGATCATATACAAGATTGTGCCAAAACAGGGGGATACGCTGCAGATCAATCAGATTTCGTTTAGATGGACATGTCTTAAAAAATTAATACAGTGGAAAAAAGAAATATTGGGGGTTGGGCTGTAAAGAAAAACTGTTCCTGTTTATTTAACATTCTAAATTTATGTACTCTCATCTTCCTCGGTTCATCGATTTTCTCTAAGCATATCAATGAGAGGAAGGAAAGCAAATAATCTTTTCCCGATAACCCTCTCAGTTATTATTTTCAATACACCGATTTGAAAGTACACAATATATCAAAGTCTTAAAGGTAACTAATTAGATCAGAATTGTTGAAAGAATTTCACAGAAACGGAAAAAAAAATGGCAAATAATGTATACTGAAACAATTTAGGAAGAAGCATAAATATAAAAAATAGTTATAATATAATACTTACAACCCTCTTACTACATATGTAAAGCAAAATTATATCCGGGTGAAATTTGATCCGGAGGAAAAAATGTCACAGTAGTTGTTGTTATTTTTTAACCGGAGGAAAATATTTCCCTGGGATATTTTTTCCTTTGCCGTGAAATTCTATCTGGGTAGTTCACTTATTGAATCGTTATTAGAAAAAACGACGTATCCTTTACAAATACTATGAAATAATAATAGTGTATTTGAATTAAACCTATTTTGTAAAAAAAAATGTATTATAATGGGAATTATTTCACAATTATCATTGAAAAAAAATCCTGAAAAAAATCTAGTAAATATCATTCGTTTAAAAAGAAAATTATCATTAAACATAAGAAAGAAAACCAGAAATAATTTCAAAGATTAATTTGTAATTGTGAAATAATATCATGATTAAATAAGGTAAGTGAAAAACATGTAAAAGTGAGTTGTTTTCAGATCTCAGTACAAATATAAATTAAAACGTAAAGGTAGAAATATAGTTGCATGATCTTGCATTACTACTGTTAACAGTAATGGAAGAATTTGATTATGATAATATTTTTAATATTTAAATAGTCTGGAGACAAAGATGTTGTTGTTGATTATATGGAAATCAGATAAATTATAGCATAACAATATATTGGAACAAAAGCAATTTTAACAGCTGGATAGTATACTTACCTGTGAAATGTTATCTGTCTTATTAAAAAATCATGTTGTAAGTCATCTTGTTATACAAATGAATATATAAAAAATATGATTTAAGGAAAAATTTCACTATGAAAAAGATTCAGGAATATATTATATTACATTGTAATATCTTTAAGATATAAATTGCTCATAATTACCTCCCTTTGATAAATTATGCAAATTTGTTTTACCTTTGTGAAACATTTTATAATTAATGTCAGGTATATATTGATTGCGGGTAAGTTACATACTAGTTAGTGGGACTATATTTCACAAGGTTCTGTGAAATATGATACGGCAAAGATATACCGGTACATACTATCCGCATAACACAGATAGATTTTCACTCCTCTGGAAAAATTCTACCTATGAAATACCATGCCTGGAAAAAATTTACCGTGACAAATTATCCTCAGGAGAAAATATCACAGAGGAAGAAATAAACCGTTACACATACACGCAAATTTTCTCCATTCTTTACCCTACAAGAAATTTTCCTATAGGCCGTGGATTGCGGAATATTGTCCGCATATTTCTAAAACGTTCACGTATATTGATGGCGTCATGTATCAAAAAAAATTTCGACAATCAAATCGGTTTTAACGATTTAAACTACACGGCTTGTGAATTTTTAACCCTACCGCCTACGTCGTTAATTAATTACGGTCACTGAGCCGTACAGATTAGATCATATGGTAAGTTGGTATAACTTGATTGGTCAATAATTATAACTGAACATGGCAAATTATCAAAAAGAAAAATCAAATTTTCAGCCGATTTATGACTTTTTGATTTTAAAGGTTACCCATATTGGTCACTAATGTAACATATTGTACTTTACGGCTGAAAATTATAATAGACGGTGAATCTGTTGAGCAAGTTTTATGCAACAATGACAAACTCTTACTTAACAATTTCAAATGCTCTGAGCAGGCAGCTATTGCGAATGTGAATGATCAAGACAGAATATATAAATGAAATATTTTATCTCAATATGAACATGATTAACGGAATAACAATTTAATTCAATAATACATATATTACGTTAGTTTTGGAAGTCTATTCTCCCATCTCTAAATACCGGTATTTAAATGGTTGAACAATTTTGTGTCAAAAAGGCGTCAAGTTATGGTGTGTTGCTTTAGGATAAACGGTAAACGAATGAGACATTTGTTCTTGGACTAAATAGCCGTGACTCTTTTAAATGTGACGAATCGTTAACTTGTGCAGTTATCTATAGAGTCTTTTATAGACCATAAAATATGCTTGTATGACATTTATCATAATCACCTTGAAACTTGAGTCTAATACTTATCAAATTCGCTGAGCGTAGTCAAGACTGTTGAATGAATGAATATTTTATTTGCCAAAGCATAAATAACATGCTATGGCAACACATCAACAGGAAATTCCATGTGACATAACAACAAATAGCAGAGAACAATATACATAATATAATAAAGGTACAATTAATTCATAATACATGATCTAGTTTTCCAAGCATATTTCAGATAGTTACACAGTTTAATCGTTATTGATTTCGATTTTGCTTGAAGTAAATGAAAAAGTTTAAAAGTCTCAGACCAAGAACAATACTATTTTGGCAAGTATTCTTGTCTCACAGTTCTGTAGGCTGGACATACAAGTACGAAGTGGTATTCATGTTCAAAACAACCCATATTGCAGCATTCACATAGACGCATATGTCTAGGAATATTTTTATATCGCCCTAATTCCAAATTCAGTTTCAAATAACCACTTCTCTATTTTGTAAGTAAGTTACTATTAATAAAAGAAATCCTAATAAATCTCTATTTAAAAGTCTGTTTTGAGGTGTTTATAAATACACGCATTTTTGCGCCTGTCCCAAGTCAGGAGCTTCTGGCCTTCGTTAGTCTTGTATTATTTTAATTTTAGTTTCTTGTGTACAATTTGGAAATTAGTATGGCGTTCATTATCACTGAACTAGTATATATTTTTTTAGGTGACAACTGAAGGACGCCTCCGGGTGCGGGAATTTCTCGCTACATTAAAGACCTGTTGGTGACCTGTTTTTTTTTCTATAGTCGGGTTGTTGTCTCTTTGACACATTCCCCATAGCCATTTTCAATTTTATTTCACAATCATTTATTGATGCATACCAAGTTTGTAAATACAGGTCCTTTATACGAGTTTTTATAGAATATAACTGTATATTTACACTAGAATACACCCGTGATATCGCGGGTTTGTGACTGAATTAAAGAATATAACTATGCGTAAGCCTTATTTCAGTATTGGTATTGTCATCTGATAAAGTCATGCCGATTATAAGATGCAAAGCTTTCTCTGCTTTCAGCATCTTTCTGTTTGAACCCGTCCACCTGGAACTTATTAATTATTGGTACTATTAATTTTATTTGGAAAACAACTGTACATGCTGTACCTATACGCCAGATTTTTATTATTCGTATTGTCATCTTAGAAAGTCACACTGATTAAAATACTACAATCAGGAACAATGTGACAATGATTGAATTTAGTAGTGTCAATCCTGTGATTACGACCCGTGTATATAGCAAAATCCTAAATACAGCGTTTGGTGGTGCGCCTGTCAGATGTGGAACGTTCAGATAAGGTAATCGGTAACAGATGAATATACTATTGGTATCGGTATCGGATTCGACCCGGAACTTCTTAATTATTGGCAATATTGATTATGCGGAAAACAAAAAGGTTTGGAGTGGTGTAATTTTTAATCAACAGCATTGTACTATATTAGTTATATATTAAATTGAATTCTTTGATTCATCGTTTTTTTACGTGATGACGGCTGACAAATTGGACCTCGTTATTTTAGTATAATAAATAATTCTGTGCAGTCCAAACATAGTGCATACCAAGATTAAACAATTAATCACGGACACTTGACGTTGTTTTTTTTACCATAATGAGTGTTTGAATCTTCTAATAAAAGTTGATAAACATCATAAACAATAGGAAACTTATTTACAATAATATGAAGCCAATATTTCAAAATAATTTTTTTCTTAAAATATACATAGGCAAATGACCTTGATCACCACATAAAAAACTGAAAGGAACATTGTTATCTAGTTTTAAAACAAATCTACAGAAACGGTTGTGTATTTGTTCCATATCATTTGCACGGTGAAAACCCCATATTTCAGATGCATAGTTTAATATGGAACCAACCATACTATCAAACAGTACACATTCTGAAATTGTGGATAAAAACACATGTTTTAAAAAGTTCAGAAGTGACGAAACCTCTCTTGATCCCTGTTGAGATAATCTTTTTTGGGTATGTAAGAATTTTCTATTATGACGAAGAAGCATACCCAAATACACGTAAGAGTACTCTATCTGTAGTTTTTTACCGTCATATTTAAAACTGAAGTTAGCTGGCTGCCATCCATTTCTAAAAACAACAATTTTGGTTTTGTCCGTATTTACCTCAATGTTCCATTTTTTACAACAGATTGATAGATTATCTAGTATTTTTTGTAATATTCGGGAGACTTACTAAACGTTACAGTGATTCAGCGCCATCACTAGGATTTACGGACATAACATCTGTAATATCATTGATGAAGAACAAAAATAATAAGGGAGACAAAGAGTTCTGCTGTCAACTTCCCTTGTTTCACACCAAGTAAATTGTTAAATGCGTCCGAAAGTAAACCACAGCCAGACAAATAAATAGATTTGATCATATTAACGAATTTGCTACTGACACCATTTTGTAGAAGTTTATATAATAAGATCCGTCTGCTTAGTTTATAAAATGCTTTACGGAAATCCACAAAGGTACAAAACAGTTTCATTTTATGTTGCAGGACATGTGTTATAATTCCATGAATAACAAAAATTGCATCTATAGTTGAATGGCCTGGTCGGAGCCCAAATTGGTTATCAAT
Organism: Mytilus trossulus; assembly: GCF_036588685.1. Taxonomy (NCBI): domain Eukaryota; kingdom Metazoa; phylum Mollusca; class Bivalvia; order Mytilida; family Mytilidae; genus Mytilus; species Mytilus trossulus. The sequence goes on from NC_086373.1 coordinate 95,556,331, forward strand.
ACATTTGTTCTCGTCTTCTGACCACGCCAGTAAGCGACTTGTTAATATAGACGTAAAAGGTTAAGATAAGACACTTACTAATATAATAGGTCTATAGTTGTTTGGGTCCGTTAAATCACCATTTTTCGACACTGCAATAACAAGTCCTTCTGTCCAGAGTGCAGGAAAAATCCCATTTTCAAATACATAGTTAAATAGTGTTTTTAAGATCGACGCAATTTTTTTATCATTACCCGCACTTTTTCCGGATTTCAATTTGTGTATTGCTTTAATAACTTCTTCATCAGTAATTTCAGAATCTAAAAAGTCAACGCGGGATTCACTTATTTGTATATTTTTTAGTAAGTCTAATACTTCGTTGCAGATATCTGGTTGGCTGTCCCCAATAATAGTTACAAAATGGTTAAACAGTACATCATTGTTTTCTACACACTCAGTGACAGCGTGTTTTAGTCTAAGGATTTATGGTTGACCAAAATTGCTTAGGGTTCGTTTTGGCAGTTGCACTTAATTCAATTCCTTTCCGACGCTTGAACCTTGCTCTGGCTTGTCGTTTCGCTTTGTTAAATGAATTTCTAGATGAAATATAGAATTGTCTGTTAATATCTGTCGGATGACGCAGAAAAGTGTTCCGAAATTTATGAAAATTCTCTGGTTCATTAGCGCACGATTCATCAAACCATTCATTATTTTAAATGTTATTCTCATTTTCATTAATCAAAACGGATCTTCCGAAAACTTCAAAAGCACTGTTATAAAGTATTTTAGTTATCTCCCTTATCGAAGCATTGACCTCGTCCAAGGTAGATATATCATTCACTAGTGAAAGCAATATCTCTTGTTGATTATGTTGTAATTGGATATAATCAATGTTTTATTGTTATCACATTTAATATGCGTGTGACTTTTTGGTATATTGTGTGACGTTTGCTTCACCTATACGACTATTCAAGTCACCGCAAACAAATACAGTACCCTTTTCTTTTAAATCTCAATTACTTTATGAACATCATGTTCGCTATAGAACCAGGTTTAATCCACCATTTTCTACATTTGAAAATGCCTGTACCAAGTCAGGAATATGACAGTTCTTGTCCATTCGTTTTTGATGCGTTTTGTTTTTTGATTTTGCCATGTGATTATGGACTTTCCAAATTGATTTTCCTCTGAGTTCAGTATTTTTGTGATTTTACTTTTTACATATTTGATAAAAAATAGATTTGTCATGAGGAACATACGAGAAAGTAAATAAATATCATTATTAATAGCAAAAAATCTCTTTTTAGTTTAATTACAACAATTCCATAGTTCAATTCTGTTTCAATAGAAATACCATCACACTAGTATTTTTTTTTACAAAAAAAAAACAGCTATACCTCCTCATTTCTATTACCTATATATTTACAACGATTAACACAAGAAATGTTCTCTGTGTAAATCCTATGGAGTTTATTAATTCACACCAACGAAAATCTTGTCCGTTACAAAGTAGACTCTTAAATCTTGGTCACGCAACAGTCTGTTTGTGATAGGTAGTTTCTCTTTCCTCCGTTTTTGGATCTCTAGATGGAGTTTTTCCGAAAATCCGAAAAAAAATTAGGTGTTTGCCTTTTTTTCTATTCTCAAAAGATGAAAATTTAACAAGAATCGACCTGATTCTGTTGCCCTTTTTACCTAAATGATAAAAATCAGTAACCACAATATTTGATGGATTTTCAATTTTCAGCTTTTCCTCACAGAATAAGTCAATGGTATGACGACGATTTTCATTATTAACTTCAGGTATATTATAAAATATTAAATTGTTACTCATTGCTTTCATCTGAACTTCAAGTAATTCATTTTGCAATCGATCATTCTCCCTTTTTATATCATTAAGCGATGCACTAAGTTTTTTTTATCAACAGTATTCACACTAGAGTTATTGGTTTTTATTTGGCCTGCAATGTTATTTAATTCCGCTGTAATAATGGTGAAATTTTGTCAGATTCATTATTCATTAACTGTGTGTGTTCTTTTCGACTTGGTCTAACCGGTCGTCTAAGGGTTTGGTACATTGTTCCAATCGTATAACCTTTACATTTAAAGAAGTTACAAACGAGTCAATCTTTTCTAGTTTATCAAGCTTGTTTTCAAACTGGTCCATCCGACGGAATATTTCGTCAACCCATGTAGGACGCTGTTGTGTAGATGCTGGATGGATAGGAGGTGATATATGTTGCATATGATGTATAGGTGGTGGGTACATTCCGAGGGTCGGACTGGAGCACACGTGCGGGTTTTGTGCCATGAACCCAGCGTTTGAGATAGGGTTGTAAGGATATACAAATAAATTTCAGAATGGAAATGGGGAAGTTGTAAAAAAAAAACCAACCTGACCATAGAAAAAAAGACAGCAGAAGGTCACCAACAGGTCTTCAATGTAGCGAGAAATTCCAGCACCCGGAGGCGTCCTTCAGCTGGCCCCTAAACAAATATATACTAGTTCAGTGGTAATGAATGCCATACTTATTTCAAAATTGTACACAAGAAACTAAAATTAAAATAATACCAGACTAACTAAGGCCAGAGGCTCCTGATTTGGAACAGGCGCAAAAATGCGGCCGGGTTAAACAGGTTTAAGAGATTTCAAACCTCCCCTATACCTCTAGCCAATGAAGTAAAGAAAACGCATAACAATGCGCACATTTATAATTTAGTTCAAGAGAAGGCTGAATCTGATGTCAGAAGATGTAACCAAAGAAAATAAACAAAATGACCAACAGACTATTAGCAGTTAACTGACATGCACGCTCCAGACTTCAATTAAACTGATTGAAAGATTATGATTGCATCATATGAATATCAAGCATAATCCTTCCCGTTAGGGGTTTAGTATCATACCATCATAACATATACGAGAAGAAAATAACCCGTGTCATGTCAACAACTGGTTTTTGAATAAATGTTCCGATGCAAATACCCTATAAGTGAATCAATATTTACGCCAAAATATGCAATATTTAATGACCTGACAACAGTATCGTAACTATATCCCTTCTTAATTTCAAGGTTTTGTTAGTTTCTGAGGTGAATATTGACATTTTTGTGCTTTATAAAGAATATTTCTATAAAAAAAAAATGGATGTGAAATACCAGAACGTTTGAGAAATCTGCTTGTTGAGCTATATTTACGAATGTTTTCCCTAAACCGATGATAAGATTTAGTAATTTTTTTTACTAGTTTGTGATATCGAAAACACTGGTGTAATAATTTTTCAGTTATACATAAATTTCACTTGTTAAAATCTAAAACATGGTTACATACACGAGCGAATTGTACAAGTTGAGATAAATAAACACCGTGAGATGGTGACAAGGGAACGTCACCATCTAAAAATGTACAATTAACAATAGAAAATGAAAAAGCATCTCTTTTATCATAAATTTTAGTATTAAGCTTTTTAGTTAGAAAAATAGATATCAAGATCAAGGAAAGGGCTGTCGTCATTGTTAGTATTAGCTTTATTTAAAGTAAGTTCAACATGATAAATTTCTTTAGTATGCATACTGAAGTCGTCATTATTGAGAGCCAAAATATCATCCAAATATATAAAAGTATTACTAAATTTTGTGTATTAGATGTTGTTTCGATGGGTCTTTGCTGATTGTTGTCATAAATTGTAACTCATATAAATACAAAAACAGGTCCGCAATAAATGGTGCACAATTAGTCCTTATTGTAATTCCGATAACCTAAAGATAAACGGAATCATCAAAAGCGACCAAAAATGTTATCTAGTAGAAAATCAAGGGCATATATAGTATCAAAGCATGTTCAATTGACAGAGTTTTTTTGTATATTGCTACTAAAAATGACTTTTATAAAAGAGTTTGAACATATATATTCACATTTTGACTTTTTAAATGCCCTTTTAATGAGGTGGGTGATTTTTTCTTAATGAGAATATGAGGTAATGTGGTATACAGGGTAGAAAAATCAAAACTTTGAACAGATTCAAAATCACCAATATAAGCATGCAATTTATCCAGTACTACAAACGAGTTCCTGACACTCCAAAAGTAAATAATTCCACTATTTTCGAAGGCCTTATTTGAACAATTTATTATCAGGTTTTTGATTGTACCAAGTGTAATGGTAAGAAAAATAGACAATTTAGAAGTGAAACAATTAGTGGAGCGGCGGAGAGGACAATTTTAGAAATTTAAATTACCTAAATACCTCATGGAATTTTAATAGCTCATTGGAAAGCTGAAATCCTGTAGTTTTGGAAAATATGTGTCGTCAATATCAAATCTGGTACAATAAGATAGGGTTATTGCATGAATATTGGGGAATATCCTACTTTCATCTAGAGAAACAATACCATTGATATTTTTCAAAATTAATAATCTATTCAATAAATTATACGAGTAGTATTATGTAGAAAAACGTTAGTTCATACAAAATCTTTTTCATGTCTGCACATGACGTCAGAACAACGTTTTATATAACTTTGTAAAAAGTTGTCCATGGTACATACAAATTTTAATGCCTAATGGAAAACAGGAACATATTAACATTGATAATTGACATCGACAAATAGCTTTTATTGAATACTTTAATAGTTGAAAAGTTTTCAAAGAGTATCTGAAATGCATAGCTAATAAATCAAACCAAATATGCAGCCATGAAAAAAATCGTTTCAGTTTTCAAGGATTCGACGTGTCACTGAGTTTTCTTAAAATGAATTCAAACTATCTCAATACAAGATACCTTTTTATTTAATATAGTTAATGAAGTTTAATATATTACTCAATTAGTGCAATCGTGTTGTAGAACAAATTCCTTAAATTGAGACATGACCGTTATGGTATCTATGATGAGTTTATTTTCATACCAAATGAAACGTCGAAAACATTATAACAAATTAAAATAAAGTTACCAAATATTACAAGAACTATTTTCATGGTATTTCATTACAACTACCTACCTATAAGACTTCAAATGGAGTAAGTATGTGATTACAATTTGACACCAGGCACTCTGCGAGAGTAGCACATTTTCTCCGAATGTCATGCAAAATATTCATTGATACTGAAGAAAATGTTTCAACTGGTAACAAAACTTATCAAATAGGTTGACAACATTGCTTCTGACATTTCCAACGATATGCATTTGTACTTTATTTGCACGATAATAATCCCTAGATATATAAATATTTTCCATTTTTTGTCATAAAATTGAGGCTGCTTCATAAAGTACATGCATACCGATTTTTCGTTTGTTTTGGTGGAGCTACATGTACTTAAGTCGGCTTTTATCTCAACCATTTTTATGCCCCATCTAACGCAGGTTAAAGTTTTTGGTCAAGGTAGTTTTTGATGAAGATGAAGTCCAATCAACTTGAAACTTAGCACACTTGTTGCTTATGATATGATATTTCTAATTTTAAAGCCAAATTAGACTTTTGACCCCAATTTCACGGTCAACTGAACATATAAAATGAATGTGGGATTTTCAGGTGAAAGTTTTTGGTCAAGGTAGTTTTTGATGAAGCTTAAGTCCAATCAACTTGAAACTTAGTACACTTGATGCTTATGATATGATATTTCTAATTTTAAAGTCAAATTAGACTTTTGACCCCAATTTCACGATCCATGGACCATGGAAAATGATAGTGCCAGTGGGGCATCCGTGTACTTTGGACACATTCTTGTTAATTATGCTTTGATGTTATTCGCTGTCTTAACAGCGTCTCCAATGAAAATATCGCTAGCAAATACAATGCTAGATTTATATTGTCCTTGTTGAGCAAAAAAGGAAATGGCATCCCTGTAGTACCTCTTAAGTTTAGCCTTATATTTAGATGAATTTCAGTATGTCTTACTTATTTCATCAGGTAAAAAAGACTGATACCTTGTCAAAAGTGATGATTAAACAAGAGACTTTTTGTCAAGAATAAGGGTTTTTTTGGCATCTAGCGGGACCCTTTTTAACGAGATTGCTAAATTGTCCATGTGATTGAATAAAAAAAAAATCAAACACACTTGAAAACCAAACGAACCCTAAAATGAAATTCACTTTCCCAGTTCAATTCAACAAAAACGAGTATACAACAATACCAAACAACATAAATTAATCACAAGGCTTTGGAAATTATAAAATGAACAAGAAATATGCTTAAAAATGACTACAAATGACCTTCGCTAAATCGCTGAATGTGTGACTATAACTAGAAACCTCAACAATGTCGGTAAATCTGTGACAAATATTCGGACTTGAAATCTGGATAAAAAGCAGATATTTAGTCAAATATTAATTATTTTTAGGAATTAACTTCAAAAAATAAATCGGGTCGATTGAAGTATTATACGGCGGCTTCATTGTTGTGCCTTTAAAATATACCTATACTGCACGTGCAAATAATGCTAGATGAAAAACGATGATTTTTACAGTGTTATTTTCAACCATTTTCAGATGCATTAAGCATTAAATTTAGGACTATTTGGAAATGCCCTTACATAGTATGAAGTTCACGACTAACTTTATTTACCAATTGCATTCAAAAATTATTTTTAAGAACGGGTTTGTTGTGAAATCTGACTACCGAATCAACAGTGGGGTATGCGATGCAAGTTGGGTAACGTCAGTAAATGCTATTTTTAACGTCATTTGTACCACATTTGATATTGACGACAAATATTTTTCCAAAGCTGAATAATCGATAAACATTTTAGGACCTTAAAATTCCATGAGGTATTTACTAGGTAATTTAAAATCGTTAACTAAGCAACTTTTTCAACATTCGCCGCTCCACTAAATGGCTTGAAGACGAAATAAATCTATACTTGTGAGGTCATAACAACGTTACGGGCATTAGACAAAAAACAACAAAAGTCAAGCAAAATGTTTTATTTTATTTATTTTAACAGTCGATAATAAAATCTGAGTCAAAAGTAGAACTTAAGCATTGTATTTAATTCCTTGATGTAAATTCAATCCATTGTTCTTTGAATTATCGATTTCTGATTGGTCTAGACGAGAGGGTAACATTAAAAAAAATTGTCACCCGCTCAGCCATGTGATAGAGTAAATTGACTATTTCATACTTAGGACTGCTATATGAAATTGTGTTGTAATCCTCCAAAATTTATTTAATCTATTAACCGGTAATGAACAGAGCTTTGTTAACAGATAATGTTTGCCGTTGTTTTTTGAAATAGAAATTAAGTCCGAAATGTTCGTATGATTGGTTCGAAAACTTCTTTGAATGCGATTTTATCTACGACCGTGAGAACGGTTTTTACGAACAGGTTTAGAAACTATATCCAAAATGTTAACGGAGTCGGTTATTGATATATTAACAATTCCCATGATATTACCATTAAGACCGAGAGGGTAGACGGTCTGTAATTTTTTAATCCAAATTAATTCAATTATTTTCCGTGATCGTACTAACTTTGAATGAGATTCAGTAGGCTGCTTTTTTCCTACTTCTAACGGTTGAACTGCTAAATATTTAATAGGATGAGTGTGCTTCTTAGGGTGTTGATAAATGATACTTTTGAGTTTATTGGGTCTTTTAAAACGATACAGATGTTCTTGAGTCCGTTTAGATAAATATCTTCCAGTTTCACCTACGTACTGAATACCACACCCCGGTTTGTTTCATTTGAGTAAATAAATGATACTGTATGTTTTTTTCAAGTTATATCAGTTTCAAAATTAAAAGAAAATGTGCGATAATTAAACGTGGACCTTAACATATTTTTGGTGGAAAGACATGTAAGTCATTTTTTGGCATGGCACTTATCGATAGAAGGGTAACCACACTTTTTATTGTTAAAAGTGTTCCCGATGGTAGTACTTTTAGATAACCGATTTTGAAGATTGAGACGTGTTTATACCCTTTAAACGAGTTTAGTATTTAATATTTTTCCATTTCTAAGCTTCATGATTTTTGTTTGTTTGTGATTTATTTTTTTAAGAAGCAAAGACTGGCGTCAGGAATATGAACCAGCATACAATAAATTAAGATATGTAAAAATGATAAATCGATGAAAAAGTTACGATCTTATGAAAAATTTTGGTTACTTTAAACATATTTTATTTGAAAAAAATCATGTACAGGCATACACATATAAATACAGTGTTAACATATTACAAAAGGATTCGGAAACAAGGTTTCCCTTATATTAATCCGTCTCCCTGTAGAAAAAAGATAAAGGGAAATAACTGCCACTAAAAAGTTGATTTTTTTTCATCAGATCTTTCCTATATATATATGTGCCGGCGGCGGAGTGTGTTTACAGGACATTGTCGAGTGTCTCATCCAATTACGATCTTTATTATGCACGAACGACGCTATTAGCCAAAACGCTTCGAATCTACCAAAAATTGTTGCACTTGTTTAAACACGAGTACATTTTCCTCTTGATTAAGGTTATTGCAGCCAAATAGGAGTGTTTCTATATTGTATGGGAAGGGAATTTTTTTTATCGTACGTTTTCGGACAAGGGAGTAATTATTACACTCGAGGAGAAAATGCTTACTGCTCTCGATTCTACCACAGGTACAGTTTTTACTTTCTACAAGATTTCTCTTAAATAAATGTTCGTTTAGATTGCTACAATCCATCCGAAGTCTGGCATGAAGTATTTGTCCTTTCCTGTCCCCATAAAAATAATAATTTGGCATTTTTCTTACATTTTGATTAAGGTAACTTTTAAGTGTAAACTTAGATGGACTTAGTCTGATATCGTCCGGAATAGCATTCCAGGATCGAATAACTGAGGGGAGAAAAGATTTCTGGTAAAATGCAGTTCTACACTTTATATGTTGCGTGTCATTCGTTCGTCGTGTGTCATAATTATGAATATTAAACAATTGCTGAGAGATAATGTCGCTTAAATAATCGGGGGTCTTATTGTGAAACATTTCATGAAATTTTATAATTTTGTGTTTTTTACGTCTTTCTGATAGTAACTCCCTTCCTGTTTCGTCGTATAATTTATTTATGGACGATAACTTAGTACCACCAGTAACTATCCTAGCCGCTTCAAGTTGCATGTTTTCTAGTTTGTCACTTAAATAGTCTGGAATGTTGTCCCAAATGATATCTGTATATTCAAATAAAGGTCGGATAAAACTTAAATATATAGTTTGTAAATACTTTCTTTTCAATTTGAATTTCAAGGCACGAAATAAATTTAATCTAGGTGTTATCTTTTCAATTATTTTATTGACATGAGAATGCCATGAACCATCCTCATGAAAAATTAAACCAAGGTGTTTATGGCTTTCTACTTCTGAAATCATATCATCATTCATATAAAGAGGTGGATGATGGGGTTTAACTGATTTCTTGGAAACTGTCATAGCTTCAGTCTTTTTTGCATTAAAATTTACAAGCCATTGGACTGACCAATTGTTGATAGTCTCTATATCAGAATTAAGTTTGCTCGCTGCTGCATATTCATCTTCAACTACTATGAAAAGGGAAGTATCGTCAGCATATAGTTTTATATTACAGTCTATGTCGTTTACAATGTCATTTATATATACTAAAAAAAGTAAGGGGCCTAATATTGATCCTTGAGGGACGCCAGCATTTACACCAACAGTATCAGAGGATTGACCTGAAATAACAACTTTTTGTTTTCGATTTGATAAATAGCTCATAAACCACTTTAATAGGTTTCCTCTTATTCCAATATTTGTAAGTTTATAAATAAGACCTTCATGCCAGACTCGATCGAAAGCACGACTTATATAAAAAAAGACAACACGAATCTCTTTTCCTGCGTCTAGAGCTTTGCCAAATAAATCTGTTATGTGTAAAAGTTTGTTAATTGTAGAATCTCCAGGCATGAAACCTGACTGGGCACTTGTTATTATTTTATGTTTTGTTAAAAAGTTGAAGAAGTGCTTAAAAACACAACGTTCCATACTCTTACCAATGATCGACAAAAGTGATATCGGTCTATAGTTTGACACCAGTTCTCTATCACCACTTTTGAAAACTGGTATAACGCTTGCTAATTTCCAGGTTTCTGGATACACAGCTTCACGTATAGATTTATTGAAAAGCTGAGCCAGGGGCCTACTTAACTCTCGAGCAGCATACTTCAGAAGCCTACCGCTAATTTCATCAGGGCCCGTCGCTTTAGTGACATCTAACAGAGACAAGTGATCAAACACTTCCTCTTCGGTTATTATAATATTGTTTAAAATTGGTATATCATCGGACATGGGGGTATTAGGAAAAGACGCTTTAGAATCATCCACGGTAGCTTGCTTACAAAAAAAGAGATTAAATGCGTTTGATTTTTCATTATCGTCTTCTATATATTCATTATTTACTAACAAAGGGGGGTAATTTGACGCTTTCGAAGGCTGTCCAGATAAATTTCTTAAAAGCTTCCACCAATTCTTAACATTGGTTTCTGGATTCTCTAATATATTTATTTGTTTGTTGAAAAAGTCAAGTTTAGCTGTTTTTATGAAATTTATGCATTGATTCCTAACATACCGAAATTGTCGCCAAGAATCAGCAGTATTTTTCTTTTTTGCCATTTTATGAAGTCTTTTTCGGCGCCGAATTAGTTTTTTTATATGACCAGTTAGCCATGGCGGGTCTTGGGATCTAAACTTGACAAATTTACAAGGTATATGTTTTGCAGCTATTTTTAATATAGTTTCTGTAATTTTTGTCGCGGCAACATTTACGTCATTATTATTAATAGTATCATCCCAATTAACTTCACTCAGATCAAATTTATATTTAGTTACTAGGTCTGCGTGGTCATAGTCCCAAATCTTCCTATTAAAAACTTTATTTGGTGTTTTTTGAATGTTTATTATGCCACTCACAGGACAGTGATATCTTACATTAGCTTCCAAAATATTATCACCGACTTCAGTATATAAAAGTATGTCAGGATCATTTACTAAAATTAAATCCAGTAAAGATGAACTGGTCTCGCAGAAAAATTTTGGTTACTCATAACAAATAAAGGCAACAGTAGTATACCGCTGTTCAAAACTCATAAATCCATGGGAAAAAAATCGGGATATCAAACTAAAACCGAGGGAAACGCATCAAATATAAGAGGAGAACAACGACACAACACTAAAATGTAACACTCACAGAAACGGACCGAGCATCAGACGAAATCCCACAAGAATAACGAATATAACATCAAAACCAAATACATGAATTTGAGATAGACAAGTACCGTGACACGTTTTATCGCATTGCGAATTTACACTAAACAATTAGAGAAAACAAACGACGCAACGTTAAAATGTAATACACACAGAAACGAACACTTCATTATTCATTGAATCTAAAACATTAGAATTAGAAGGTGTATTGGATGGTTTGTTTACATTTGCAATGTCACCTGAACTGTCACCTATGTTGACACATGAGTTATCTTCAGTATATTTACTTTAATTCTTATTTTTACTCTTTTTTTCTAGACGGTTTTGTAGTTCCAACGTCATTTAGGAAACTAATATCACTAGTTATAGTCCGTTTTACGCCTTTTCAGGCATTATCACACATTTTCAGAAAATATTCTCTCTGTTTTAAAAAAAAAAATACTACTCACCATTATGTCACATGATTGAATCATGATCAATGTTGCAATTGATATCACAAAGTGATTTCTTTTAACTTCGAGTTCTTATATTATTATTAACCGAATCACGACTAAAGTGTTCTCAAATTACTCTTGATACATGTACCAACGCCTTTGATTATGACGTAAAAATTATCGATGACGACAATCAATCTGATTATACAGCAGTTCAATAACGTAAACAAAATGTCCAACGTAAAAAGTTGTATTTTAAGACCCCGTTCATACTAGATATTTTCATCGATGTCAACTAGACCGTGTCACTTTAAATCGGTTTAAGGGTTAATGTGAACGCTTTGAATCGATCTTCAATCGGTCAAAAAAAAAAGAAAAAAAAAAGAGGTAAACGATCATTAGTTCTACTATTCACGTCATTACGCTGCATTTGTTTAATTCAGCTCATCACCTAAATGCTTATACTACATTTATGCACTGATTGTACAAACAAATCTTCTACTTTCTGCAATTCAAACAAGGATACTTAGAAAATATATCAACCACTTAATATTCCTACGAAATTGCAAATATGGTACGCAACTATATGTAGTATATCACCATATATCACATCACACACAGGAAATACGAAACTAATTACATTCATATATTTTTGCACCATACTATCCAGACACACATTTTCCACAACCAGTTATGCTAATCCTTTTGTCGCAGTATATTTACTTGAAGTACAGATCTGTATTTCATTAAAACACATGATACACACATGTACAGCATCTTTTAGTGAACATTTAAAAATCTTCAAAGGATTCTACACAAACAGATATCATTTCCAGGTTCAAATGTATGGAAAATTTAAGACGTAATCAAAAACTGTTGAGTATATGTTTCCTTTGATCCCCTGTTATAATGTCGTTGAGCACTCGAATAATCCATATTGAACAATCCAAATATCTGAAAATAGAACAAGTAATTTCTGAAAATCAAGCTCCTTTATACATACAGGCACATGTACAAAACTGTTTTATTGTAAAAAACACATATTATAATGATACATATATATTATATATACTTATGCATTACTACTATTATACGTTTAGTCTTAGTTATAATGTATACAACAACTTACAACAGTTTGTTATGATGTATATCTCTGTAGTAATCTTTGCTAATACATGTATAGTTCATTATTTAGATGAGTAATAATTCAAATATTTGCTCCTTGAACTGCCAAGGGCTAGGAAAAAAGAAAAACGAGATAGACCATATATTTGGTGTGAAAATCAAAAATGTGACATCTTGTTTATTCAAAAGTCCCATTTCACTGATAAAAACATAAATATGATAAATAGTGAAACTAAATGTAAGATATACCATAGCTTTGGCAATTCCCTATCTAGAGGTGTTTCAATTTTAATTAAAGATAACATAAATCACAAAATAATAAATGAAATTAAAGATGAGGCGGGTAGGTTTATTCTTATTAATGTAGAACTTGATAGCAACATCTTCACTTTAGTTAATGTATATGCACCAAATATACAAAGAAATAGAAATTCTTTCTTCAAAAAAATAAACAACTTGATTGAAAATAATAGATTAGGCATTTTAATACTTGGAGGGGATATAAATGAAAGTCTGACTGAAAACGACAGAAAAAGTACAAGTACACAAAAATTTAATGAACCTGTAAATTATTATAGTTTAAAACAATTAATAAAAAAACACAAGTTAGTTGATATATGGAGAGAAATTAACCCAAACAAAAGACAGTTTACCTGGAGAAGGAAAAATAACTTTAACATAGCAAGCAGAATAGATTATTTTCTTATTAGCTCTGATATAAGACCACATATTACAGCAGCAGATATTAGACCCGCTGCTATTTCTTACACTGATCATCAGGCAATTTCATTAAAGCTAAGACACAAAGCACACAGCAGAGGCCGATGTTTCTTTAAAATTAATAACAGTATATTGAATGACACAAAATATCATAATTTCATTAATAACTTAATTCAAACTTACAAACAAAAAATACTTACTACGGCTGTAGATCCTCGAGTTAAGTGGGATGTTTTTAAAGCTGAAGTAAGAGACATGACCATTAAATACTGTAGGCAAAAACATGCTGAAAATAAAAATGAAATAATTAAAATAAAACTGTCATTAAAAAAATTGAATAAAAATGTAGAAAACTTACAGGATAATAATGTTCAATATAGAATAAACAATGCTTAGAAAAAACTAGAGAACCTTTACATAAATGAAGCAAAGGGAGCTCAGGTTAGATTGCGTGTAAAATGGACAGAAGAAGGAGAAAAAACACAATTTTCTTTTATAGGCCTTGAAAAAATCCAGACAAACTCATAAAAATATTTCTGCATTTATGAATGAAAAAGGAGAAATTATAACAGATTCATCTGAAATTTTTAAGTTAGAAAAAAACTTCTATGAAAATTTATATAAAAGTACAAATCCTAATGAAAATGAAATAGAAATATATATAACAGAAACAAAAGTAGATAAAACTCTGTCTCATGAGGAAACTCAAAATCTAGAAGGGGAGCTTACCATAAAAGAATGTACAGAAGCTATTAAATCTATGAAACTAAATAAATCACCTGGTATCGACGGAATCAGTGTAGAATTTTATCGAACCTTCTGGACAAATTTAAAAGAAATTGTTGTTAAAGTTTTTAACACATGCTACCAAAAGGAAGAAATGAGCACACTACAAAAAATACGAGTAGTCTCTTTTTTTTATAAAAAGGGGAACCCACTTCTTTTAGACAACTATAGACCAATTACTTTACTCAATGTTGATACAAAGGGCTTATGGCATATTCTTTAGCACAACGTCTTAAACCAACTAACTAAAATCATCCATAGTGACCAAAATGGTTACATAAAAAATAGGTACTTAGGTTTCAACATTCGTCAAATTCAAGACACAATAGACCATGCAGAATACTTTAATATTGAAGGAGCATTGCTCTTCATAGATTTTTCCAAAGCCTTTGACTCATTGGAATAGCCATTTATGTATGAAGCACTCAAGAAATTTGGCCTTCCAAATTCTTTTTTTCAAATGGGTTAAAACTATGTACAAAGACATAACCGGTTGTATGTTAAACAATGGGTGGGTCTCATCACTATATAACATTAAACGCGGTGTTAGACAAGGCTGCCCGTTAAGTTCCCTGATTTTTGTTTTTTGTTATTGCTGTAGAAATTTTGTCCTGCAGAATAAGACAAGACAACAACATCAAAGGTTATCAAATTAAGCTAGATACTAAAACACACAGTTTAAAGATTTCTCAATTATCTGACGACACAACACTTTTTCTAAAATCAAAAGATGAAGTACGTCACACTCTTAATATTATTGAAATCTTTGGACCGCTATCAGGTTTAAAATTAAATAGATCAAAAACTGAGGGGAATTGGTTAGGAAAATTAAAACATTGTAAAGATAAGTTTGAAAATATAACATGGAATAAAGGACCAATAAAAAGTCTAGGAGTCTATTTTGGAACAGGTCGAACTGAATGTGATAAGCTGAATACTGAAACATTAATACAGAAATGTGACAAATTAATAAGTAATAGGAAAAAAAGAAATCTTACAATGATAGGTAAAATAACAGTTGTAAAATCTCTTCTTATACCAAACCTTACATATTTAGCTTCAGTCACAAACCTACCACATGAATTTATTCAACAGTTTAAAACACTTATCTACAATTTTATATGGGATGGTAAACGCGAAAAGGTCAAACGAACTACCCTTAGCAAAAATACTACTGAGAGAGGGCTTAAGATGATAGATATAGACAATTATATAACTGCACTACAAATAGCATGGATAAAAAGACTTACTGCAGATGATTTTGCTAACTGGAAAGTAATCCGACATTTTACTTTAATAAATTTGGTGCTAACTTCATGCTACTTTACATGAATCTAGACAACATTTACTCAATACAAAACCTACACAAAACTTTACCTAAATTCTACTCAGAAATAGTAAAGTCTTGGTTCAAAGTACAAAATTTAAATGATACCGACCTCAATTTGAATTTTAAAAACATTAGACAACAAATCTTATGGGGAAACAAACTGATAAAATTTCAGGGAAAGTGTTTAGTTTTTATAAATTGGATAAAAGAAGGTATTATATATGTTAATGATATAATTGACCAAAATGGTAATATCTCTCAAGAAATAATATCTAATAAAATATCCTCTAAATCCAATTTAATGTTTGAAATTTCAAAACTTAAATATGCTATACCAAATGAATGGCTCAAGGTACTTAAATCAGAAAAATCAATAAAATCAAAAGTAAAAAATAAACTAAACCTGTGCATTAATACAAAAGAAAAAAATAAGATAATATTTTTACAAGTAATGGAAAAAAAAACAGATATACACACACATTAATAGTGGAAATGAAGACACGCCTCCAGGTTTCTTTAAATGGAAACGTGTCCTAAATTGAGATTCGTTAATCCCAATTAAATCAATGCTAAACTTTGTATTTACTTATTTAAAAGATAACAGATTAAAAATATTTAAATGGAAATTGCTGCATCATATCCTTTCTTGTAAACAACTGCTTTTTCAAGGGAAGGTAAAAGAAGACAGTAAATGCAACTTATGTAATGTAACAGAAGTTTATAAACACTTTTTCCTAGAATGTTGTTACTTTAAACCTTTTTGGGATAAAATAGGTCATCATATCCTAAACTACAGAAATCTCATTATAGGATATAAAATCTGTGATATCAATCTGTTGATATAAATCTGTTGAAAACAGCCATTACATTTTCTATCCACAAGTGCACTCACAGTTCAAATTTTAAATCTACAAATTTTGATGTGTATGCCCTGTTCAAAAAAGATTTTTTGAACTACTTAAATATTTCGACACTTTCAGGTTGTAAACATGGTAAAATTTTGAAAGAAATAAGCTTGTTCATATAATTATTATTCTTGCATATATGCTATATGCTATATTTATGCAGCAATACATGTGTCTCAATATTATTTAATCTTAAAACCACGTGTTGTGGACTTCGTCATGATCATAATCAGTGATAAAGATTAAACCCCTACTATCCTTGACGCATCCTTCATTTGATATAACACATATTCATAAAAAAATAAACTTATATGATGTTTTTTCAATTTGCAACCAAGTATGTTCACCTACATAATTAATAGTATACTAGAACACACCCGCGAAATCGCGGGTATATACAGCTTGTGGACTGTTGTAGGATGATTTTTTCTTGTAAAAGATAGTATGTATGGGAAATTTCATAAAAGGTACGAACAGCCTTCTTCCTTGTTCAAAAGTCCCGATATTTGTTTCCTATCTGTTAAATTCAAATATTTTCGTGTGTCTGGCCTCAGACCACAATTATTCTTCTCCTTTGCTATAATGCTGCTTTTGGTAAAATTCAAATGAAATTAACAATTTGCACCGTTTCAAACATGAAATAAATCGAACTGCTTATATATAGACCATTATTAGTCTAATAAAATATGCTTCTAGGACAATCCGTCAGTGTCTTTCTTTTCTTTTGAGAGCCTTATTAAGATGTCAATGGTAGGATATGCATCATGTATAAATGACTAAGGCTAATTTGAGGGGTGGTCGGAGGGGTCCTGATCCCGAAATCCCGCGCTTAAAACTATGAAATCCAGAGATGCAGAATTAAAAGAAATGCATATCCCGAAATCACGAAATCGAAAAAATATATTCCCGGATCCAGTAAGTATCAATCCCCAAATCCCGAGCTTAAAAACATACGATCCCGACGCCCCGAACAATGCTTGCCTACTTTTAATCTCTACCTTACTTTCATTTTTGCCAAATCATTATTTTCCCTTTCAACAATAAATGTTTATGCCCCAATTATGGGCATTATGTTTTGCAGCTAGTCAGTCCGTCTGTCCTTTCGTCCGTCCGTCCATGTCTGACCCGCTTCTGGTTAAAGTTTTTGTTGGAGGTAGTTTTAGATGAAATTAAGCATGTTTTACTTATTTTAATATATATGCAAGTGGTATGACCCCTTAAGTAGTAAACATTTTAAAGAAAACAGTAGACAGAATCAGGGCCGACTTTCTATACTAATATACTAACATAGAAAGTCCCTGACAGAATACAGATAGTCTGTATACATTAAAGTAGAATATAATCGTAGTTAACATGTCGATAAACGCGAAAAATAATTATCTTCTCTAAGGAGGTATAATAGTTGTGTTTCTTGCGATCTAAACACAGTGATATGAAACGCGAAAAATAATTGTCCTCTCTAAGGAGGTATAATATTTGTGATTATTGCGATCTAAACACCGTGATATGAAACGCGAAAAATAATTGTCCTCTCTAAGGAGGTATAATACTTGTGATTATTGCGATCTTAACACCATGATATGGAGAACGCTCTGAATGGCTTCTTTTTTTCTCCATTTTTGTTATCCATCATACGATTGGTTGTACTTGTGTAAAATATTTTACTTATTTTGATATATATTATATAACTGGTATGACCCCTTAAATAGTAAACATTTCAAAGAAAACAGTAAACAGAATTACAGAATACAGAGAGTCTCTATATATTAAAAAATCATAATCGTAGTTTACAAATAGATAAACGCGAAACATAATTATTCAACGGTCCTCTATAAGGAAGTATAATAGTTGTGGTTCATGCGATCTAAGTCCAATGCTATGGAGAACGCTCTGATTGGCTTAATAATTTTTCATATTTAGTTATCTATCATACGATTGGTTGCATTTGTGCATCTTTTAAAGGTGGCACGGTAGTATTTGCTTTCCAGAATTTAGGTTGCTCTTTTGTGTACCCTACTTAGGTAAATGTATCTAAACAGTGTGATTGGACAAAAAATACAGTATCAACTGAACATACTTTCCCAAACTGAGTGATGAATCAGGTGTAGAAAAATAAGAAATAATTTTATATCAAATGAAAATGAATTTTTGAGAATTTTTTTAATTTTGCATTCACTGCACCATAAAAGACCTAAAAGTACTAGTGGCCTTAGGATTTTAAAAATAGCAAAAAAAGTAAACGGTCATGGTACATATCCAAATTCATTTCTGAATGGTAAAATGAAAGTACTTCAGTTAACTGTGAATGAAGAATTTTTTGCAGTGTTAGAAAGTGGTGAAAATTCTAAAAAGGCTATCATTATCCCTTATGGCCAGGAAATACTACCGTGCCACCTAAATCGGAAATCTAATCTATGACTAAAAGTTAGTCCGATGACGGAATCATATCCGGACTCCTTTTTTGTCGTTTTTCTCCCAAAATAACTCAATCTGAATAATCATAAGAATGGATGACAAATGCAACTATGCATGTCACCTAAATGACACAGAGGAATGATGATTGATTTATTGTGGAAGGAAGAGAAGCGACACCAAAAATGAGGTCTTCTCGTTTAATAGTATAGATAACAAACTGCTTCGACTGTTAATTTGCCTCCATCGTGTAATCCTTGAGCAATAGGTCATGACCAGGTCAACTAGCATATATACAGAGTCAAAGCGGCTCACGAATGTAATTTTTCCGGAAATTAATTTCTGTAGTAATCTGTATACACAATATTGTTACATGTGAATCTAACCATTTATTATTAGGTCTTCCCACTTTTCGTGGAAAGACCTTTTGTTTTTCTTCTGATTATTTTTAGGTTTTTCCACTTTTCGTGGAAAGACCTTTTGTTTTTCTTCTGATTATTTTTTTTTCTGCCGTCTGAGATGCTTTTTTTGTTTTACAACATATCGAATTGATGTTTGGCGTACGATGTTGTTAAGTAATGGAGGTTTCAAAACTCAGCCTGTGTGACCGAACACTTATTCTTATAGGAGTTATCTCCCCGCGTCCTCTTTTTCTTGTTATCGCTATATCTCTAAAACCGTATAAGATTTATACAAACTGTTTTCACCAAATTGTTCGTCTACTCTTAAGAATGATTTGTTTTACTTTGACTGAGGTGATCAGAAGACATCTTATGGGAGTTATTTCCCTTTGAAAATTTAAAATAAACGATATGTTGGGTTAATTCATACAGTATAAGTTGTAGAGGCCTACAGTCTTTTGATATGAAGTCCTTGGTCCATTTATAGGAAATTGAGGTTAAGGTCAAAGGTTAAGTTCATGTTATCAATTTTGAATTTTGCTTGTTATCGTTATTCAAAAGAAACTGTAACAGTTAATAATATGATATGTTTGCAAAATCACTGTTTACAATGAGGCGCAACTTAAACCTATTCAGTCGAAGAGTTTTGGTTATCCCTTATAGGAGTTTTCACCCCTTATGTATTTGAAATCATTATTTCTCCACAACCATACAAGTGATTGACCTCGGACCTTCTAATTCGAGTTCACTGACCCATGACCTTGAAATTGAGGTCAAGGTCAAAAGTCAAGGTCATGTTATAAATTTAGAATTTTGCTTGTTATCGTTATTCAAAAGAAACTGTAACAGTTAATGATACGATGTGTTTGCAAAATTACTGTTTACCAAAAGGGGCAACTTCAACCCATTTAAGTCGAAGTGTTTTGGTCAACCCTTATAAGAGTTTTCTCCCCTTTTGTTTTTGAAATCAATATTTCTCTACAACCATACAAGTGATTGACCTCGGACCTTCTAATTTAAGTTCACTGACCCATGACCTTGAAATTGATGTCAAGGTCAAAGGTCAAGGTCATGTTATAAATTTGGAATTTTGCTTGTTATCGTTATTCAAAAGAAACTGTAACAGTTAAAGATACGATGTGTTTGCCAAATTACTGTTTACAACAAGGGTCAAATTCAACCTTTTTGAGTCGAAGTGTTTTGGTCAACCCTTTTAGGAGTTTTCTCCCCTTTTGTATATGAAATCGATATTTCTCTACAACCATTCAAGTGATTGACCTGGGTTCTTTGAATTTGAGATCAATGACCTATGACCTTGAAATTGAGGTCAAGGTAAAAGGTCAACTTGACGTTCTAGATTTTGACCTTTGCTTTAAATTTGTTTTTGTTCATTATAAAACAATTAAGTCTTCTGCATATACCTATTAATCTTATTTTTTTATATCAGTTGAGGTACCAAATTACATCAACTAGAAGTGACCCTTTCTAACATCTTTTTTTAAATTTCATTCTAATTATCGAGGTGGAAAGACCTTCAATTATTCTGTGAAGAATTGGTTTTTATTAATTTTTTTTTATTTCTTTTTTCTTCTGCCGTCTGAGATGCTTTTTTGTTTTACAACATATCGAATGGATGTTTGGCCAACGATGTTGTTCAGTAATGGAGGTTTCAAAACTCACCCTGTGTGACCGAACACTTATTCTTATAGGAGTTATCTCCCCACGTCCCCTTTTTCTTGTTATCGCTATATCTCTAAAACCGTATAAGATTTATACAAACTGATTTCACCAAATTGTTCGTCTACTCTTAAGAATGATTTGTTTTTCTTTAACTGAGGTGATCAGAAGACATCTTATGGGAGTTATTTCCCTTTGAAAATTTAAAATAAACGATATGTTGGGTTAATTCATACAGTATAAGTTGTAGAGGCCTACAGTCTTTTGATATGAAGTCATTGGTCCATTTAAAGGAAATTGAGGTCAAGGTCAAAGGTCAAGGTCGAGTTATGAATTTTAAATTTTGCTCGTTATCGTTGTTCAAAAGAAACTGTAACAGTTAATGATATGATATGTTAGCAAAATCACTGTTTACAATAAGGCGCAACTTCAAATTATTCAGTCGAAGTGTTTTGGTTAACCCTTATAGGAGTTTTCTCCCCTTATGTATTTGAAATCATTATTTCTCCACAACAATACAAGTGATTGACCTCGGACCTTCTTATTTGAGTTTACTGAACCATGACCTTGAAATTGAGGTCAAGGTCAAAGGTCAAGGTCATGTTATAAATTTTAAATTTTGCTTGTTATCGTTATTCAAAAGAAACTGTAACAGTTAATGATACGATGTGTTTGCAAAATTACTGTTTACCAAAAGGGGCAACTTCAACCCATTTAAGTCGAAGTGTTTTGGTCAAACCTTTTAGGAGTTTTCTGCCCTTTTGTATTTGAAATCGATATTTTTCTACAACAATACAAGTGATTGACCTGGGGTCTTTTGATTTGAGATCACTGACCTATGAACTTGAAATTGAGGTCAAGGTCAAAGGTCAACTTGACGTTCTAGATTTTGACCTTTGCTTTAAATTTGTTTTTGTTCATTATAAAATAATTAAGTCTTCTGCATATACCTATTTATCTTATTTTTCTATATCAGTTGAAGTACCAAATTACATCAACAAGGAGTGACCCTTTCTAACATCTTTTTCTATATTTTATTCCAATTATCGAGGTGGAAAGACCTTCAATTGTTCTCTGAAGAATTTGTTTTTAATTATTATTAATTTACTGAACAATATCCCTGTTTGATCTGTAAAACTTAAACTACAGGGGTGCCCTGTCAAATGCTGTAGACATGGTCTTAATTATAACAGCAATAGTGCAATAAATCAGATTTTAGATAAAAAAGAAAAAAAAGAAAGAAAAAAAGAGGTATATTAATTTGAATCGATCTAAAGTAAACCGATCTCTCTTTAAATGTGAACGCAGAGATCGGTTTCTAGTACGATTAAATCGAAAATAACGTATGCGCATGTATAGCGGCAAAAATGTCTCAGAGGTTTGTTGTCAAACCTATATTTCTCTGTTAAAAGAACTTTAAAATAAACTGAAAATATGTTGTCTTCGCCATAGCATAGAAATCTGTGTTTTATTTTCTTATGGTTATTCAGTTTAGATCGATTGCGATTTTAATTGAAGTGTGAACGCAATGGTTCAGATTATACCGATAGAGATCTTAGGATTAAGGTAGATACGGTGTCTAACTCTATTATGGAATTTGAAATACTTGAAAACAAGGTCTAGATTTTTGATAAAATGTGCAAATTTTGAAATTAGTAAGTAATTCATGAGTAAGATTTTTAGCTCACCTGGCCCGAAAAGTTAAGTGAGCTTTTCTCACCACTTGGCATCCGTTGTGCTCGTTAACTTTTTTCATTTTGAACTTCTTCTAGAGAACCACTGAATGGAATGAAACCAAACATGGCATGAATGTTCCTTATAAGTGCTGAACAAGTATTGTTACTTTGTAGCCGATCCATCATCCAAAATGGCCGCCAGCGGACTTAGTTTAACAAAGGACCCTATGGGAAATACATACAAATGACTTCTTTTAGAGAACCACTGAATGTAATGAAACCAAACATGGCATGAATGTTCCTTATGAGGTGCTTACCAAGTGTTGTTACTTTCTAGCCGATCCATCATCCAAGATGTCCGCCAGCGGGGGACTTAGTTTAACATAGGAACCTATGGGAAATGTATGCAAATGCCTTCTTTTAGAGAACCACTAATGGAATGAAACCAAACATGGCTTTAATGTTCCTTATGAGGTGCCGACCAAGTGTTGTTACTTTGTAGCCGATCGATCATCCAAGATGGCCGCCAGCGGGGGACTTAGTTTAACATAGGACCCTATGGGAAATACATACAAATGATTTCTTTTAGAGAACCACTGAATGGAATGAAACCAAACATGGCATGAATGTTCCTTATGAGGTGCTGACCAAGTGTTATTACTTTGTAGCCGATCCATCATCCAAGATTGCTAGTAGCGGGGGACTTAGTTTAACATAGGACCTAATGGAAATACATACACATGACTTCTTTTAGAAAACCACTGAATGGAATGAAACTAGACATGGCATGAATGTTTCTTATGAGGTGCTGATCAAGTGTTGCTACTTTGTAGCCGATCCATCATTCACGATGGCCGCCAGTGGGGGACTTAGTTTAACAGAAGACCCTATGGCTATAGGAAATGCATACAAATGACTTCTTTTAGAGAAACACTGCATTGAATGAAACCAAACATAGCATGAATGTTCCTTATGAGGTGCTGACCAAGTGTTGCTACTTTGTAGCCGATCCATTATCCAAGATGGCCGCCAGGGGGGACTGAGTTTAACTTAGGACCCTATGGGAAATGCATACAAATGACTTCTTTTAGAGAACCCCTGAATGGAATGAAACCAAACAATGCATGAATGTTCCTTATGAGATGCTGACCAAGTGTTGTTACTTTGTAGCCGATCCATCATTCAAGATGGCCGCCAACGGGAGACTTAGTTTAATATAGGACCCTTTGGGAAATGCATTCAAATGACTTCTTTTAGAGAACCACTGAATGGAATAAAACCAAATCTAGCATGATTGTTCCTAATATGAGGTGCTGACCAAGTGTTGTTCCTTTGTAGCCAATCCATCATCCAAGATGGCCTTTTGAATGCAATCAAACATAGCCTGAGTGTTCCTTTCCTTATGAGGTTGTGTTGTTACTTTTAGCCAAATTTTATATTTTTTTATATGATTTCAAAAACCCAAGTAGAATCAGGTGAGCGATACAGGCTCTTGAGAGCCTCTAGTTCATTATAATATTTTATCATATGAATGGTTGTATTTTACAAGAAAACAAATAATTTTGTTTGATTCATTTTATTTCCAACTTTGCCATATAACTATCTTTTCATATTTTATCTCAAAATTCAATGGTGTGGTTTTCGTTTTATGATCGATTTGGGTTTTCCATGCATAATCTATACAAAATTTGACAATTTTGCACAACCTGTAGTGTGAAAATTAGTCCGGACACCCATTCTCTTTATTAATGTTCTTAAACAACCAGGTTATAAACTACATTCTGGCAAATTATTTAGAAAATCTATGGATTATAATTTAGACACCCCATCTACCTTAAGGTGGTACCTAACACTATAGGGAGATAACTCTGTAAAATCAGCAGAATGCTTTAATGACGTAGTGTTCATAGGGGAATATTAAGCTTCTCAATGATCAAAATAAGTGTTTGTCCAACTGCTATATAACCAGTGTAATTTTTCTGATAAAATGGTTGGTTCAAATGTTTTGAAATTTTTACATTTTTGTCAAAGGGTCAAAGTAAATACTTTGTCACAATTTAAAAAAAAAGAGCCAAATTAATTTTAGTCAAAGTGTTAGGTACCACCTTAAAGATAATGTGACACTTAACTTGTTTTATGTAGATCGATTCAAATTAGATCGATAACGAAAAATGCTAATGTGAACGGGGTCTAACTCAGTGAAAATATTGTGAAAGCGGTACATATTTAGTACTTATGACAAAAAACAATTAATACAGATGAAAATATCACATTTAAATATCATTTATGCATGTACAATGGATAATTTAATCAACAGAATAATACAAAACGGCAAGTAACACACTGACTTAGTTGAGGGAAATAATCTAATATGTCCCTTTTCCCTCATAATATTGAGAAATGGTGAGGTAATGTAACATATTTAACAATTTAACATAACTAATAAAATTTTGAAGACGAGTGACATTAATCATAAAATGCACCTACCTAAAACGGCTAAAACTTATAAGGTGAGGGTACCTTAATTGCACCTCTTTCGACAGTTCTTTAAACTACGTTTATTTTTGGTCCAGACAAAAGTTTCCATTACGTGTTTATTTTGTAGATGTATCCTAGTTACTATATATAGTTACACCAAATTAATTTTTCAATCTATATCGAATCATAGAAAAATTAGCCTGAACCTCCAAATCATCAATGATTCTGTAATGAGGAGTACCCAGATTTCATCCATGTTTAAATTCGCATCGTCACAAGTCGAATAACATATCTTAAGTGTATTTTGTTCAAAGACTTTGATCAATTTGATAGTATTTCATGCTTAATTATTTTTTTTTAAGAAATGTATAAAATTGAAAATGGAAATGGTGTAACATATTTTTTGTTGTTGAAAATAGACGTTTCCGTATATTTTGCTTTTTCAGTAAACACTCCATCTGTAGATAAATACTGTGAACGTTTTGTGTATATCTAAATATATTTACCTCTGTTAAAAGACGTGCATATTAGACGTATTAAATCATAAAATTACCAAATGTTTTTAATTAGTCTCTAGGTCAGGTTGTATGGTGCATTTTTAGTCAAATCACAACTAAAGGTCAAGCACAGAAAACTTATAATTTTACAAGATGTCAGCACTTTTGAATATTCTGTCTTTTGAATACAAATATTTTTGTAATGGAAGTCTGTTAGAACAGATGTTAATAACAACTTACCAAATGCAGAGTGGAGTATTAATGTTGGATTTTAATAAATACATTGTAGCGCTGTTTTCGAGAAAATACATTTATAATGACAAAAAAGCATACAAAACAATTTTTTTGTCTGTGAACTAACTGTTATTCATCATGAAACCTAATTACATACTTTATTTAGTGCTTAGGATGTTTTTGACATATTTAGATAACTGCAATTATGCTTCTTGTTAAATGTAATACCACCAAATCATGGTACGTCACATCCGGACGAAAATAGGTCGGAAAAATATTCCCGTGAATTTGACAGTTGTAGCTAATTAATCCTACTTTTTACTGCAGTAAACCATTTTCTGTGTCACAAGAATTTGTCTTGTGTATTTTAAAGCACTATTATTATTTTATCTGGGGTTCTATCGAATGTTTTGGAAACACGGCTACTAAAGTTTGTACACGGGTTAAACAAGGGGGAATTTTTGATTGGTTAACTTCCAATGATGGTTATTTTATTATATGCAATGAACTGTTATGTCAAATTTTGTTTCTATAGTACTGAACAGGATAAGACTTTACTCATGCCAAGTATTTCTGTATTTGAAACATTAAGATAAATTCTGCACAATTCAACAAAGACTAATATGGGGAAATTACATCATTGATGGTATTACACCTTGTTAATTGAACAACAATGCAGTTGCCCAAAATAACGTCATCTGCTTTTTAGCTGTCTTTTGTTAAACGATTTGTATGAAGTCTATGAAAAAGTTGAAAAACACAAATCTAAAAAGCGCAAAAATGTTAAAAAAATAAAAATTAAAAAAATACCAGGATACACAGTACATTCATGCTTTAAGTGTAAAGTTTCAATATTCATATATTTATATAAAATTGAGAATGGAAATGGTGTATATTTTCTTGGTAGCTTATACTGCATGCATCTTGCAAATACTTAGGGAGTGAAAATTATTATATACCTGATCAAAGTTTTTAATCTGATCAAACAGCGTTATTCTTGTCAATAAATTGAGACTATCGCAATTATATTTACTTACACTAATGTTGTAGATGGAAGTTCTAGCAATGCACAATAAAAAACATGTTAAACCCCGCCATCTTCTTTGTGTATGTGTTCGTCTCTAACCAGGAGCCTGTAAATCATACGTTGTCGTGTGTTGGTGTGTTACAATTTGTTTCCGTTCATTTTTTGAACTTAAATTAGGCCGTTTGTTTTCTCGATTTAATTGTTTTACATTTGTATTTCTCGGCCTTTTTTCAATATTACCTAGCAGATAAAAGCAATGTGATCCCCACTTGCAGATGGTTTTTTTTAGGCAACTGCAATAGCTTCATTAGAAGACTGCATGTTGACCTATATCATATTACAAGTAGTTGCAGTTTAAAATGGAGTTAAAAAGTTCTCTCGGCCTACTATGATAAAACTATTCTGTTTTTGACATATAATAATTCAAAATTAAGTTTTAAAGGTCTTTCCACATTACGTACCTAAAAAAACTGTTTAGAAGCTACTTTTTGTTTACAAAAATTTGCTTTTAGTATCCAAAGATAGGTTGGATTTTACTTTTACTGATTTCATCCTTTTATCTATGATGAGTTTATTCCACTTATGTCAAATACATAACGGGAAATATCTCCCATGTGGAGTTTAGTATTGCTTCGGTTAATATTGATCGATGCATTCTGATCATAAGGATTTAACGAGCAATTTGAAAACATTAGTCTTTCGATTTCTTTTTCTTCGAAGGAGATGCACACACAAGAGGAGATGGTGGGGTTCATGTTGCTGAGTCTTTTCTATGTTTTGTCTTGTTTACTATTATTTGTTTGTTTGTCTTTAAGTTTTCCTTTTTAGCCATTGTGTTGTTCGTTTATTTCCGATCTATGAGTTTGACAGTCACTCTGGTATCTTTCTCCCCTCTTTTCCAAAGATATTAGTTCTGTTTAGCAGGGTGCAGTCAAAAAGCGCATATATTTTTGTAAACTGTTTTATAACATATACCAAATTACTACGCGACATGTTGTGAACAAAATAGTCCGTTTTCCAAATACCGATTAGATTCTGTTATTACACACTATCTATCCCAAATTCATGTATTTGGTTATAATGTTATATTTGTTATTCTCATAGGATTTTGTCTAATGCTTATTCCGTTTCTGTGTGTGTTACATTTTAATGTTGTGTCGTTGTTCTCTTCTTATATTTAATGCGTTTCCTTCAGTTTTAGTTTGTTACCCCGATTTAGTTTTTTGTCCATGGATTTATGAGTTTGAACAGTGGTATACTACTGTTGCATGTATTAAATCAATTACTCCCCTTTGTCAATCGTAGACACTTTCTATACCGGACAACAATTGACGTTTGCTAATGCAAACCATGATGTAACGACGGTTTAACTTATTTTTCAATGAAATAATTTCTGTTATCAAAAGTATTCAGCCCAATAACAAATTGATGTAATCAAAAGATGTTTTAAACTATAACAGCTGGGTTCTCTTAATACAGGGTAAAACACGCAAGAAACAAATTTACAAGAAGAAAAATAAAATACTATATTTTTAGAAAACAACTGAATTTCTTTATATTTTGTATCTAATAACGATTTTAATGTCATTCCAAGTGTCAAATAATAGTTTAATGAACGCTGATTTAAAACAAAACATATAATTCTAATACACTTTTAATTTGAAAAATGGAGATATTTTGTTACTTTTAATTTGAAAAATGTATCTTCCGGTATCGTTCAATAGTTAACTTTACACTGTATATGGTTCTCAATAGTTTTTCCTTAAATAAGTTTAAAAAAAAGCCACTTCAGGTTTACAAAAAGTTATTCGGTGTTGACGTGAATATAAAATATATATGGTCATTTTATAAATTTCCTGTAACAAAACTTATTCTGATTTCGTTTCTTATCCCAGGAATAGATTACCTTATCCGTATTTGGCACAACTTTTTGGAAGTTTGGATCCTCAATGCTCTTCAACTTTATACTTATTTGGCTTTATTACTATTTTGATATGAGCGTTACTGATGAGTCTAATGAAGACGAAACGCGCGTCTGACGTATTTAATTATAATTCTTGTACCTTTGATAGCAATATACTACATATGGTTG
Organism: Mytilus trossulus; assembly: GCF_036588685.1. Taxonomy (NCBI): domain Eukaryota; kingdom Metazoa; phylum Mollusca; class Bivalvia; order Mytilida; family Mytilidae; genus Mytilus; species Mytilus trossulus. Next base: position 95,585,274 of record NC_086373.1, read on the forward strand.
ATAGGTTAAATCATCATGAGGCTACTTTAGAAATACCTTATATAAATATCATAATTACAAAACCAAGGTTTAGGCACAGAAAATTTGAAATACCTGATAATCACAAAATCAAAAGGTCTTTCCACAGAAAAAGGGAAAGACCTAATAACCAGGGTGGAATTATGATACTAAACAGAACAAATACAATTAGTGCTTTCACAGAAAAGTGGAAACACTTATAAGAACAAAATCCAAAAGTATTAAGCATAAAAGGGAAAAGATTTAAAAATTAATTTCAATCAGACACGAAAGAATACCTTTTAGATGAAAATATATTCGGCAATTGTAAATTCAAGTTCAAGGGTCATGCCTTATATTAACCAAATTTGCCTCCAGTAAAATAAAAAAAAAGCTATATGGGACTTGAAATGAATCATTTAAAACTTCGTTTGAAATTCGCAACAACCTAAAAGATAAAAGAAACTGGAAAGCACAATATAGCCGCAATATAGCTGTTTGTATGCACATTGAACGACAAATTTATGTGACGTATCAAATTTCTGACGTCAGACACTCAAATCAATGACTGTGTTCGTAGATAGTAGATAGATGTTTTTGTGTTCTGTTAAATTGTTCCTTTTAAAATTGTTAAAGGATGATGACTGATGTACCCATATTTTGACTATTTTATGTATTGTGTCTGTGTATTTAACGCATCAATGTAAATATAACGGAATTTGATGACTGTCATTAAAGTGAGAGGGGTAGCGCTACAGAACCAGGTTAAATACACCATTTTCTACATTTGAATTGCCTGTACCAAGTCAGGAATATGACAATCCTTGTCCATTCGTTTTTGATGCGTTTTGTTATTTAATTTTGCCATGTGATTATGGACTTTCCGAATTGATTTTCCTCTAAGTTCAGTATTTTTGTGATTTTACTTTTTTCTGATAGACCTGTAACAATAGCAAATTCTTGTCAAGTTTAAAAAAATGGAGTTGTCGTTGATACCAAAAAATTGTGCCTTAAAGATATTAGATACCTTTATGAGAATAATATAACTCCAAATAGTCAGTTTAAGTGGAATTTACATTTTGGGAAAGAACTACAATGGGTAAATATTTGAGATACTTTGAATAAGAAGTTAGCAAATAGGAAAACTTAACAACTTCAATGGAATATACTCCATAATATAATCTACCCGGAAGAAAAATTGCAAAAAATGAATCGGTCAAACGGAAAGTGTCACTTTTGTAATGAAAAAGAATCACTGTTTCATCTTTTTATTTACTGTAAACTGATGGAAGATGTTTGGCGGGAAATTTCTGAGAAAATTTGGGAATTTTGTTCAAAAATGAGAATCAAAAATTACAAAAATCGGAAACGAGTTTCATTTTTGAGTGTCGTAAATGCAAATACTTCTTATTCTCAAATTTTAGATACGGTGCTTTTGATCACCAAATGGGTAATTTGGAAAACAAGAAACATCTCAAAATATCAAAAGAAAGATTTAGTAAATCGATGATTTTCAATATGATAAAACATGAATAAAGGCAACAGTAGTATACCGCTGTTCAAAACTCATAAATCCATGGACAAAAAACAAAATCAGGGTAACAATCTAAAACCGAGGGGAACGCATTAAACATAAGCACAGTGTACAAGCGGACAGTGACACAAAACGGAAGTTGCTGATCTGTCCGACGGCGATCGGCTCGTTGTTTTTCAAAAAAATATAGAATATCAACACAAAGTGTCCCATAATGGATTGTTCAGCAGCTCAAGGTAAGTGAATAACTACAATGATGTATTTTTGACCATTTAAAGCTTATTTTATGCTTTTAGCATCAACCGTCTTTTTAAAATAACTCCTGATCATGAAGAGGGGTCAAAATTTTGCGATTTTTCGAGTCATAAATCTTAACAAATCTCCGAAAATTCAACCATTTTCAAGATTTTTAATCGATACATAGTTGAATAATCATATTCCGCATACACACACAAAAGTTTGGTTCATTTTTTTTATTATATTGTCACAATTGAATCTTTTCTATTCAAAGTGTACTGTCCGCCTCGTTGCCACCGTATGTTTTCATACTGTCCGATTCGTTGGTCATATTCATGATCGATATCTTAAGCAAAAGTAAGATTGAAACATGCAATTTATCCACATTTAAACTTTATTCAACACAGATACTGTCTATGATTATATATGGAAAATATTTATAGATTATATATTCAGCTTGGGTCTCGTGTCAATTAAAGGGGGACATTGGTCACTCTTCCAGAACCTTTACTCATGTCTGCTGCTCGTATTCATCGTTTGCGGACCTTGTTGTTAGATTCTCTACCGATATAATATTCTAATAAATGCATGGTGAATTCAGGACACATGTTCCCTATGACATGATCTTTCTAATTTAATGCAAAATTAGAGTTTTGATCCAATTTTACGGCCTAATGAACATAGAAAACGATAGTGCGAGTGGGGCATCCGTGTACTATGGTCACATTCTTGTTAAAAAGTTATTTTAAAACAACAGTAGATGATAGTGAGTGATGCAGCGCACTTAAGAACATCAATTAAATAATGTTTTGCTTATATTTTCAGATATACATGATGAGTACTAGTAATCCTTATAGTTGTACAACATGCTTGTTTTCGTGCAAAATATTTTCCGAAATAATAGACCACAATATAATTCGCCATCCGGAACAAACACTTAAAATAAAGGTTTATATTCAAAATAAATGCATTCTTCAGACGAAAAATTAAAAAAAAAAGTAACTAGGGTTCCCAACCCCGGACCCCCGACCGCCTGGATCCGCAACTGCCTAAGCGATTACAAATACATGTATTAAGTAACGTGAATGTATTCATATTAATTTATTTAATCGATGATTTGTACATATAAGAATTGAATAATAACTCATACAGAATAAATGCAAGTTATGATAAAAAATTTAACAAGAAAGGCTTCACCGCATACTTCATGTTAAATGTGTGTATATAAGTATTCTTACCTCTACTAAGGCAATAGGAAAACAAACTCATGGACCATTCAAGTACACCGTAACTTTTCAATTGATTCTTTTTGACTTGAATTCCAAGCCATGAGATTTGTTTGATTATTGGTGAAATAAGACGCAAACTGGGTGTAAAAAACTATTGTTTTCATTTTCTGTGTCAAACGTTTATAAATATAAAAAAGAAGATTTGGTGTAATTGCCAATGAGACAACTCTAAACAAGAGAACAAATTAAATGACACAGAAATGAACAACTATAGGTCACCGTACGGCCTTCAACAATGAGCAAAGCCCATACCGCATAGTCAGCTATAAAAGGCCTAGAAATAACTTTTGTTGCATGGTTGTATTTTTCATGAAAAGTTATTACCCCTATTTATGTTTTTAAGTGATAAAAATAACAATGTTCCACATGAATGTATGAATAAATATACCATAAAAATCACCTACGTGCCCCATTTTCCTAAAACAAACTAGAGAAACGTATATTAAATTTTCATGTGCATGCATTAACAATGCTTTTTATATGTAATAATCAGTAACATTTTATAAATGTTGATATTTCCTAGGAAATCGGTCATGAATGTGGATAAATTGCATGTTTCAATCTTACTTTTGCTTAAGATATCGATCATGAATATGACCAACGAATCGGACAGTATGAAAACATACGGTGGCAACGAGGCGGACAGTACACTTTGAATAGAAAAGATTCAATTGTGACAATATAATAAAAAAAAATGAACCAAACTTTTGTGTGTGTATGCGGAATATGATTATTCAACTATGTATCGATTAAAAATCTTGAAAATATTTGAATTTTCGGAGTTTTGTTAAGATTTATGACTCGAAAAATCGCAAAATTTTGACCCCTCTTCATGATCAGGAGTTATTTTAAAAAGACGGTTGATGCTAAAAGCATAAAATAAGCTTTAAATGGTCAAAAATACATCATTGTAGTTATTCACTTACCTTGAGCTGCTGAACAATCCATTATGGGACACTTTGTGTTGATATTCTATATTTTTTTGAAAAACAACGAGCCGATCGCCGTCGGACAGATCAGCAACTTCCGTTTTGTGTCACTGTCCGCTTGTACACTGTGATAAGAGGAGAACAACGACACAACATTAAAATGTAACACACACAGAAACGGACTAAGCATTAGACAAAAATCCTATGAGAATAACAAATATAACATGAACGGAATTCTTCTTCAAATCCTTTAAACTACATACGAACAATGCAGCCTTTTCAACTATGTGCGACATTTTTGTTATATAGATATATTTTTTAGCGGTCAAGCCAGTGTAATTAACTCTCTTATACATGACTGTCATCTCCATTAATGTTGTATGTTTAATGTTTTATGTATTTTCTATTGTGTATGTACATTTTGCATAGTTAAATACTTGAAACAAGGACATTTATTCAGACATGTAGTATCAACAGGTACATATTATAAGCAAATATTTACTCACCATTTATTTGAAATACAAATCCTGAAATTCAATTTTTATGAAAGAACTACACACTTCCTTTTAGTTTTTCTTTTACGAAAAGCGCGTGGGAAAAGATCGCTCGACCAGAAACTTAATATAAATATAAAAAAAAGTACAGGTAACTCATTTGAGAGATAAAAAACCAACCGAATGAATACTATATTCAAATAGATATATATAATATATATATATATATGTATAGTAGATTATATTGCATGTACATGTGTATAAAGATAGATGTTGCATGATTATTTAAAATGCGAGTTTTTTTCTCATTTCTTCTTCCCGGTCAAATAAGCCTGTAAAAATCGGGGGGGGGGGGGATAAGTTACTTTCCTGGGCAACGGGGCAACTATGGGTAGATGTGATTATAAATAAAATATGTTTAAAATAAGATAAAAAAAAAATTAAAAAAAGATTCCATCACACAAATATTATAGTTTTTCACAGAATAGTGTACAAACCTTATAATTAAAAACCAATTGTTCAGAGAATTGTTTGAGGAAAATGTTTATTTCCAGTTTGAAATGTTAATTTTGGTGATCCCCAAAATATAAATTTAAAGTAAATGTCACATGAAACAGATGCAAAAAAGGTTACGTTTTGTTCGCAAAAGGTCACTTCCGGTTTTCTTTCTTCAAGGTCATATGTCAAAAACGCAATGCTTTTAAGTCCTCGTGACTTTTTCATGTAATAATGTAATAATAAGAAGCTTTATTGTATAGCAATATAAACTAATATTGCACTAGTGCAATAAATCTTTAAAATTCATGACGTCTTCAACGACAAAATCTTAGTTTAAAAAAAATGTTTAGTTTCAAATATTAAATTGCTATACAATAAAAGGGATATTGCTTGAATATTGTCCCTCGTAGAACATATATTGCACTCGCAAGCTCGTGCAATATACAGTTCTACTTGGGACAATATTCCCCAATATTCATGCATTAACCTTATAATACAGCATTTCAAAATTGAGAACGTCAAATTTACATTTGACATTGACATAAATTTCAAGGTCATAAAGCAAGGACCTCAATTTAAAATGATCTAGGTATCTTTTAATAAGGTTATTATAATAATGTGTTATATCACCATACACTGTATTTATAATATAAGGAGAAAACACGCTTTTTGAGTTCATCAAGCCCTTTTAACCCAAACTTTTAAAGTAATAAACTTACTCGATACCGGTGATTAGTGAAAATTAGCCAAAATCAAAATGTTAGATTTGTCTGTTACCTTTGAAATTTATCTCATTTTCGTTATGATGGACAAAGGACATCAACTCAAAAGACTTTAGAACTCTATGACTTATATTATGGTTCATGAGTTCCTGTAACATTTCACTTACAAAAAAGAAAGGGAAATAAATCAGTTGAAATCTCCACAACGCTTCGGTAAAAATAAAATAGTACATTCTTTAATGTATAAAGCGAGTAATTTTGGAAAAATAGATTTGTATGATATTACGGTTGTGAAGGAGATGTTATGATAAGAAAAATAGTGATAGGGAGGATAACTATTTCAAAGAAAAACGTTTGGTTAAACAGGGTCGGTGTCAAAAGCGTATTAACTGTGCAATATCATAAACAAAATATTTAAACGACATTATTTGAAACATCAAGACAGCACAAGAAAAAAAATAGAAAGAAGAAAAATCAAATAATCATGACAAAACCAAATGGTCATTCCACGGAAAACTGGAAAGACCAAGAAAGCGTAAAGTATCTTTCCTATTATAGACATGTTCACCATAAGCCGATACCGAAACCAAAAATCGTAGTATGGTAAATGGTAAATGTTAATAATGTTTAATTATCTCAACCCTTTAACTCCATTTTATTGTTTGAAATTTAAAACACTAGATGGAGTATTTATTCAATTAAAAGATTTACATGTAATTTACAATTAAGATTTGGATGTAAATGTATCATTGATGATGCACATTATTTATGAATCAAGTTTCGACTAAGTGGAGAACTGTACATAGTTCTACTATATATGCAATACCGTTCCGAAAAAAATATGTATACAAGGGGACCTTTAATTAACAAATGAATCAAAATAAATACTTATAAAGGCACACATTTTTTTAATTTAATTATTACTGTATGACTACTGTATTTGAAGAAGGAGGTCCAAAAGCTTGATGGTGCATTCGCCAAAATTAATTTCAATAGTACGTTATACATTTTCATGTTTTCTCTCTCCTTTTCCTTTCCTTTTCTTTTTCTAGAATACGTTTGATTACCCCTATTGATGTGCTAGATTCTTTAATATTCAGTCTCAACGTTTAAGCAAATTCTTTCATTGTTTAAATTGCTATCAAGAAAATAAAACTGACTTTAACACATCTGTGATAAACATACTATTTACAGTAGCCTTTTATATTTCTCAAAGTACGGTTTATAGATATAGGAAGATGTGGTGTGAGTGCCAATGAGACAACTCTCCATCCAAATAACAATTTATAAAAGTAAACCATTATAGGTCAATGTATGGCCTTCAACACGGAGCCTTGTCTCACCCGAACAAAAAAGCTATAAAGGGCTCCAAAATTATTAGTGTAAAACCATTCAAACGAGAAAACCAACGGTCTACTCTATATAAAAAACGAGAAACGAAAAACGAAAAACACGTATAATTTACATAAACAAACAACAACAACTGTACATCAGATTCCTGACTTAGGACAGGTCCAAACATTTACAGCGGGATTAAACATTTTAATGGTATCAAACCTTCTCCCTTTTTCTTTAAACAATAGCATAACATTTATAACTATCTGTTCTTGGTGTTAGCAATACTTTATTTAATACAGCTATCCATGAAAGTTTTTGATAACGTATTCATCAGCTGAAAAAGGGAATCTAATTTTAAAATTGTTAAAAAAAATATATATATTTCACTCCATTTATCTTTTCACATTTTTTGGAAAGTGAATGAGATATAATCAAAAACTGAAATAGGTTTTGTTTCCTACTTTGATACTTCGTTTATTATTGACTGTGCTTAATTAATGTTGCATCTCTATAAATATATCTTGTTGTTAACCAGCATTAACTGATAATCATATATCTCAAACAGGAATGGTTTGTCCAGATCTTTCTAATCATCATTTGGAAGCATTGGACGGAAAATCACGTTACCAGTATGGCGAATCAGTAATCGTTCAATGTAAAATGGGGTACACAATGACAAGTGGACAGATACACCTTACATGTTTAGGTTCTGGAAGATGGAATGATTCACTGCCTATATGTGAAGGTTTGTAATAGTTTGGTTTTATACCAATATTAATTGATTATACTCAATACCTGGAACGTGTACGAATTGAGGTTCAAAGAAAATGACAAAACATGCAATTGGTGCTTGTATGATGTTCGTTTTGATATTATACAACAGATACTCGATTTGCTTCAAAAGATAACACATGCAGATTTTTGTAAAACGATTTGCTATATCTTCTTTTGGACATTCGGAAATTTGTGAGCAGAACAATTAGGAAGCTAAAATATGGGACAATTGGGAAATGTTTTTTTTCAAATCATCAACCCTCCCCTTTTCGAAATCAAATGGTCGCCCCTTTCTTGAAAGGTAATAAAAGTGTGTAATCAATAGTTTTAGAAAAGTATGACCATACACATCATTACCGTACAAACTAGCATTCTACTGGCACAGCATGTTTTACTAACTGACTGTATTTGTCGAAAGTCTTAGAAAAAAGTATTATCATTCTGTATAATTATGCATATGCTAAGTCAGTATCGAGATGGTATTTGAGTGATCGTCGTTGGTTCATGTTTTTAATAAAAAATGTTTGGTAACTTGTATTTTTGTAAATTTGGCTGTTTGTTTTCTAATTTTATAGACGACCACAAGGGTGGGCTTTTTAATTGTTGAAGGTCGTACAGGTGCTTATACATGTTTCCTTCAACATCCCGTTATTGTTATATTATACAACTATTATTATATAGAATTAACATTATCAATGTTCCAGATAATGAGGTGAGGTCAGATTTACTCTGTACTAAGACATGTTCACTCACATTTCATACATCAAAAATATTTGACCCACTACTTATAGTATCTCTCCATCCATAAGTGCGTATATAAAGTACAGCGTTAATAAATTTACATTTTTCTTTATATTGCATGCATTGCTTCTTAATGTTTTAATAAACTTTAGATTTTTTTTTAAATATTGATATTTGTTTTATTCAAATAAACGTAGTATTATATAATTTATAAAAGTAAAGTGCATTGATTTGATGATATACAAATGTGTCCATATTCTATCCATTGATATAATTCATATAATAATAGTTTGAATATGCAAAAAAAAATTTTTTGTATATTTAGCAAAAAAAACCCAAATAATATATTAAATGAAATAAATGTCTCCTGTTCAAATTATAATAAATAGGAATCTAAATTGTTCTTGGAAGTCTTTGCAAATAGTATGTGAAAATATTTTTTTGACCAGGCTAACTATTCTGTATTTCTATAGAAACAACAGCATGCAAAGTGAGCGAGAGGAAGGAACTTATTCTAAAAGGTTACCAATTATATATAAATATTGATTTTGTTATCAGTAACTTAAAAGCAAACTAAATATTACTAGTATGTTATATGCATATACACATTCATGGATGTACAATCTTTCGATACGTGTAGGTTGCACTCTGTAAATACAGCTGTTCCTCAAAACACGCCTTTTTTGGGAAAATCTTGAATATTCATAGAAAATTCATTTTGTTTACATACTGGTTTCCAGTAATGCTCTCTGTGTTCCATATCACAGAGACAGAACTTAGGAATGTTACCAGTAAAAAATGCATATTGTTTACATTGAAATCTGTGGTAACCTTTCATTCGAGGTAGGGGTTGTTAAGAAAGCTACTGTTAGTTTGAACTCTGAGAAGTTCAGGGCATATAAACGTTGAAAATATGCCGCACAGCCCTATATTTTGACCTTTGAAAAAAAATATGGTGCATATGAACTTTCAATTCTGGGATAAGATTTTTCAAAACTTCATAGTAAAAGCAGGTTTATCAGTTTTAGCCGTAACAAGAGTTCCTAAGGGAAATTGCATTGTCAATATTTACAGTAATGCAACCTGTAACTTATCATTGCACAAGGTCATGTTTTTCTCTGACTGTTTATGATGTCTTTACTCTAAATCCATTGGATGCTGGATGTGTACGGATTGATTGTTTAGTCTTAGATGCATGATTTTTTATTAGTTGTTAGTGGCTTTCAACTATAAGTTAACTACAGATAACTACAAGTACTCTCAGTGTCTTTTTGTTGTCAGGATGTACAAGTACCCGGCCACGTCTAATTGTGTTTTTGTCCATCTGATGAGTGTAGCCTTTTTCAACTGATTTTTATAGTATGTTCTTATGTTGTACTGTTATAACACTGTCCTAGGTTAGGGAGAGAGTTGGGGTCCTGCTAACATGTTTTACCCCGCCACATTATTTATGTATGTGCCTGTCCCAAGTCAAGAGCCTGTAATTCAGTGGTTATCGTTTGTTTATGTGTTACATATTTGTTTTTCGTTCATTTATTTTTAATATAAATAATTCCGTTAGTTTTCTCGTTTGAATTGTTTTACATTGTCATAGCGGGGCCTTTTATAGCTGACTATGCGGTATGGACTTTGCTCATTGTTAATGGCCGTACGGTGACCTATAGTTTTTAATGTCTGTGTTATTTTGGTCTCTTGTGAACAGTTGTCTCATTGGCAATCATACACATCTTCTTTTTTATATATATATATATTAGTTAGCTTATTCCACTGCTTTATAATCTTAATTTCTATAAAACTAAATTTAAACTTGCTAAACAAAACAAAAACAAAATGGCATATAGATATTTTATAGACAAAGTTTATTAGGCGAATATTAAAGTATACATATTGACTATAGCACGATAACTCAATAGCGATATATATGATCACTGAGCCACGCCAAAAGCATATTACCAAACATTAATTAACAAATAAAAATAGAATTAAAAACCAATTGTTCAGAGAACAATTGAAAGTCTTTCCACATCAAAGAAATTATAAAATGAAGCATTTTTTTCGTATAAGGTGATAATGTGCTACTTCCGGTGAAGTGAAGTTTCTTCCAGTCTCATATGAAAGCTTCTTTAAGATTGATTCCAAAAATATAAAGTTTCTATATACTTTTATCTTCTATAATAATAATATATATGACTTACCATTACTAAAAGCCATGGATTCAACAACCATGCTAAAAGTCACACCATCCTTCTTTGATGATTAGTCTTTATCAACTATTTCACCTCATGGCAGTTGTAATTTTATATATTAAACAATGCACAAGAGCTAAAGCAATTGAAATTTCTGTAGAATGTTAATTTTCATTCTGTAAAATATAAATTGATGATCAATTAATTATAAAGAATTCATGGACAATGTCTAAGTTGTATGTTGATGCTGCTGCATATTTTTGGTAAACTAATTTTCAAATGTAAGTCATTAATGGTCACTGTAAGAATACAACATAACATTATGAAATAAACATTCACATATGTGTAAAAAAACTTTATGAAATTTTCTATTCTAGTAATTTATCTTGATTAATTGATTGGATCTTTTTTTGCTTTACATCCAGTGGCAAATGTTTCATGCATATTCAGGATGACCAAACACCTAAATAACTACAATGGTCACATACAGTATTTGTTGCCAGAGCCCTGTTTGTTGTCAGCACTAAGTCATGTTTCAGTGCTGACATCCGCCTCCTACGACGGGGACGAAGGGTTGGACTTCAGGAGGCATAATTTTTTTAATTTATGTCATTCTTAAAATCAAAATTAAAGCTGACATTCGTTTAATACTGAAGATATTGTTGTTGTTTTTTTGGTTCTACATGTTGTTTCTTCGTACCCTCATTAGTCATATGGAACAACTATTTTCAGTGCCTCGTGATAGCTGTAATATGTTGGAATAATTGTAACCTGTGTATCATGACATCCTTTTACATACACATGGTCAATAAGAGTTCCACCTTCTGTTGTTGGACTACTAACAAGTTGTCTGAAACCTTTTGATAACATGAAACTTAATACTGTACAGCCACCTTTCAAAATATCTTGATTAAAATCGCCAATTACAACAACTCTTTCTGATAAGTCTTCCAATTTACAGATTAATGTTTCCATGTTCTCCAAAAATTTTCCTAGATTATACCTCTGGGTTCTGTAAACAGTAGCAACAAAAACATTTCTACTTGGAATCTTGAAAACTATACATTCTAAGTTTGATGTCAAGTTGCACAATTCTGTTTCTGAAGAAAGCTTGTGAAAAACACACACACCACCATGCTGCATTTCCTTTAAAGAAGAATAATAAGAATCATCTTCTTGAAAAGCTAGAGATCTGGGCAAATGAAAACCATCATATCCCACCATTTCAAAGCAAGTGAATTCTTGATTAGCCCAGGTTTCAGTAAGACAAATGTAATCCGCACTTCTAAAGTCTGGATTTTGTTTAATATCTTCTGCATGAGTCTGTAAACCTTGAATATTGTGATACATTATCTGGAAAGATTGTGTATGTTCCTCTGCTGTATTCTCAATTTCAGGCAAAAATCTTGTCATTTCTGAAACACCCTTTACAATATCAGGATCGCAGAAGATTTTCTTGTCAATTTTTTCAGCTTCTATGCTTTCAATGTGTAAACCAGATTTTGATGTAACTCTGCTAAGGGCTACATATGCCTGACCATATGTGAAACATTTATTCAGATCAACAACACATTCTTCAACTGTTAATCCTTGAACTTTGTGAATTGTGCAAGCCCAGGCTAACTTCAATGGAAACTGTTTTCTTACACAATTGCTTAAAGGAATGTCTTCACTTGAAGGTTTCAATCCAACACAGCGTTTTCCACTGATGAGTTTTTGTACCTTTGCATTTCTTCCTACTCTTTCATTGTCAAAGTGAACATATATTGTACTTGGGAGGGAATTTGGCGAGAAGTCTTTGATAGATATAACAGTTCCCATTACACCATTTACTAAACCATCTGCTGTGTCCTCATTCTTGATTAGCATTACTCTTGCTCCCTCAGCTAAAAGAATAGATATTGGGAGACAGACATCTGACTTTAAACAATGTACTTTTTTCAGAGTCAATTTCCCTGAAGTTTTGTCTTTTTGGAAATCTTGTGCCTCAATCAGTTTTGATTCTGTACATTGCTTCATTATCATCTCCTTGTTAAAGGTGTCAACCTCTGCATTTGTAGAATATATGTGCAAGGCTTCATCGGGGCTATCACCAAAGCAGTGTTGTAATGTTTTTTTATCAGATGATGACAAACTTTCATTTTTCTGCTTAACACGCAATCTATTTAGTAGTTCAGCAAACATTCCATCCTCACGTTGACGCATTATTTCATCCAACGCGGCAATTTCAAACAAGCCATTCCATAGCTGATTTGAGGGATTAGAAGGGTCATCTACATATAATTTGTCTACCCTTTTTGTTCGAACAGGTGGTAACTGATAAAAATCGCCAACAGCAATTATTGAAACACCTCCAAATAAACAATTGTCTGGTCTTTTTTTAACTTGTCTGAGTCGCTCATGAACGAAAAACAACAATTTCTTATTGACCATTGAAATTTCATCAATTATCAAGATTTGCAAATGTTCTAACTTTGATCTGAGCGAATTAATTTTGTCTTCACTAAGAGTTGCATGATCAGGTGAGAGTGATTTGAAAATTCCAAGAGCACTATGAATTGTCAATCCATGGATATTAAATGCAGCCGTTCCAGTTGGAGCTGTTAACAGAACTGTGAGATCATCTGGATTATTTGTTGTTTGTGCTAATATTCGAGTTGCTTCATATTGAATACATTTGATCAAGTGACTTTTACCCGTTCCAGCTCCTCCAGTGATAAATAAATGTAAAGGCTCTGGTGTTTTTCCGTTTGCTTTTTGAATGCACCAATCTCTTACTTTATAGAGAATTCTTCTCTGTTTCACATTCAAACTTCTTAGCCTTGGAATAATTTCATTTTTTGTGAGAGAAACAGACAGCAAATTAGTTCCAACAGATGATGAGCTTTTTTCATTCAAATCTGGTATTGATAAATCCTCCTCAATCACACTAGATACTTTCCCTTCATCTATACATTCTCTTCTATTCACTTCTGCTTCTGGGCATAACTCACACCAAGCATCTTCTTTAGGATCTTTTTCATGAAATTGCTTTTCTGCTTCCTCTAAATCATGACCATTTTTCACAAAGTCGGACATGTTTCTGATAACAATTTCTTTCACAGAACTTAATGCGTTATCCCCTTGAAACTTAACTCTTCCACATGTGAAGAAATTCTCATATGTTTGAAATAAGAGTGGTTTTAACTGTTCATCATATCTGTATGGCAAATACAGTTGCAAAATGCTTTGATAATATTTTTCTGGATTATTTTCCTGAGAGAAACGTGGATATTTTATAACTGCAGGTGAAGTTCTTGTGCGTTTTCTAATATACCCAAGTGAGCCATCAAGTTTGAAGGTTGTGTCTTTATTAATTTTATGTGGTAATTGTGATTCTAGTATAACACTGTATTCAGAAGTGAATCTTGCAAGACACAATTTGATAAAGATATCAATGTGTGGTCTACCTTTATATCTATCAACAATGTTGTTCATCCAAGTACTATTTTCATCTTCATCTTCACTGTCACTATTTTGTTTTTTTTCTTTTAGAAGACTTACAATTTTGTTGCTTCTCTAGGTCTTTCAAAGGAACGCTCATTCTACATGGATTTTCACCAACAGGTATAAATTCTACTTTCCTTGAACACTCTCGTAATCTCAATCCAGTTACTCTAAACACTGCTTCCTGTGCACTTATCTCTCTATGGTGTAAGTATGAAGTTCCAACTTTTTTCATAGTCTGTTGAGCATTTAGATTTCCTTCTTCTGCTTCATTTTTAGCCTGTTGGAGAAGTAATCCTAGCTCTCGCTCAGCTTTACTTATGTAACTTATAATGTATACAACACAGGAAAATGCATCCAAAATATATTGTATGTCCATGTTTGCATCCCAAGCCCTCAAAAGATGTGGGTTATACTGATTGGTGTATATTTCATTTGGCTGACGTTTGAGAACTACTGTATTGCGATTGGTGATAAAACGATAATATGTTTCGAAGCTTTCTTGAGTAAGTCCTATCTTCTTGAAAATTTCAGAAACATCTAAGTTTTCATCTTCATGATTTTTTATAACTTCCCATAAGTCGGACAATATTTCCTTTGCTAATTCTTCATCGTCCTCTGAATCTTTATCTGGATCACTTGGTTCTGAGATAAATGTTCTAGATGAGGGAGGTCTTGGGAAATTAAACCGACATACTGTTCCCTTTTTCTTACAAGATTTTGAATGTTTTTTGCTGTGTTGGTGTACTGCCATAACAATGTCATGCAACTCTTTGTCTTCCTTTTCATCAGGTATCTCACATGTTATGTACTTGTCAATAAAGGTAATAATGTCATCAATATCATCTTCGCCAAATTTTGGAGCATTTTCTACCCAAAACAAACAATGTGTGTGGGGAGAACCTCTTTGTTGAAATTCAACTCGGTAAAAATAGTCGATTATTTTCCCTATTGGTTGAGCTTCTGACATGATAACATCCTTCAGATACATATGAAATCTATGATCAAACATTCTTACTGCTGTAACAGGATTGCTACACAGAACTTTACATTTTTCATCCCATGTCATATTTTCACTATTTCTCGTGTCACCTTGCTGTTTTAAAATTGTGTTTATAATTTCTAACCATCTAAAGTCTGCAGAAGAAAAAGAACAGAAGAATGTGGGGACTCCTAACTGTCTTATCATTGCAAATATATCTTTTTGTGAGCTTTGCCAATAGGGAGGAGTTCCACGAATGGGTTTTAAATATTTTATAGCTTCATCTTTCTTAAATAATTCTTTTAAGGTTTCCTTGTTGCAAAGCATTTCTCTTGTAACTTTCTTTCCTTCTTTCGAAAAAGGACATTGTTTTCTAAGAGATATCTGAACGTTTGAAATCACACTATTGAGCTCTGTTAAATATTGACTGAAAAATATGTAGTTGGTATCTCTAGCAAATCTGTTTTCAACACTCATTAATCGAAGATTAAAGTATCTTCCAATTGTCAGTTTTTCATCACGGTCTTCATCCGAAGTATTTTTACCTGATGGAAAGTGCACAGGAAAAGTTTTAGCTTCAATACCTGGTTCTTTAAGAACACTAAGAGGATTGTTATTTTCTGCAGGGGCTAAATTAAATACTTGATCAAAGCATAAATCTAAAGCCTCTTGTCCTATGTCAGCAGGTTGTAAACAAGTATCTAATTGAACACCACGTAACTTATCATCAATATAGCTATATTGTTCGCTTTCTACCTCTCTTTCATTGTCTACTTTCGAAGACTTTGAAATGTTTTCTAACTCATCTTTCTGTATTTCTTTATTCCCCATCATCTTAGTATCATCAGAATCAGAATCGGATTCATCATTTACTACTTGATCATCATTTACCTCAGGGATAGGGTTTATCCATTCATCATTGATAGCGACATCTTTATACCACACGTTTTTATCCTTTAAATACACAAGTGCTTGCTCCAAATGGTTTGGTCTAACATATTGGTATTTGTCATAGCCTTTGTAGTTAAGTTTTCTCTTCAGTTTAACCTTAAGTAAAAGACTTTCATCTTCTGATCGTGGTAGTATCGTAGTAACTTTTTTCAAATCAGATGGCACACAAACTATAGGTCCATGAACACCTTTCTGTCCTCCTTTTGGTAAAGCCATTATCTTCATGAATGGAATATTCAGGGCTATTAGTTGTTGCTCTATTGAATTTAGCTGTTTTAATTCTAATGGAACATCTTCAAGCATTAAACCATTTGAAAACGAATCTGCAGGTATTTTACCTCTCATCATTTTACGATGACAAGTATAACAAATCCAAAGACTTGTTCTGCATGTTCCTTCAAAAGCACAATGAGTATTGCAGTCATCTGTACATATGTGTTTATATTTCTCTGTTGTGCATGAATCATATATAGAACTATCATAGGACCCCTTTTTACAGATTATAACCTGTTTTTCAAAGAAAAGCCTCAAGCAGCAAGAACAAACACATTCTGGACCTTTCTTAACCGCATCCTTAAATTTTCTGATAACTTCAGTTATTTGTTTGTTTTCCTGTTTTAAATTTTCACGACGTGTTTCTGTTTGTTGTTTAACTTTACATCTGTGTGAATCATCATCTGCATACTTCTGTATACTTGCTTGTTTCACATGTTCTTTGTGCTTTTCATCTTCCTTATACTTTTTTATACTGGCTTGTTTCACATGTTCCTTGTGCATTTCATCTTCCTTATACTTGTGAACGCTTGCTACTTTCACATGTTCTTTGTGCTTTTCATCTTCCTTATACTTTTTTACGCTTGCTAGTTTCACATGTTCTTTGTGCTTTTCATCTACCTTATACTTTTGTACACTTGCTTGTTTCACAAGTTTTTTGTGCTTTTTATCTTCCTTATATTTTTGTACACTTGCTTGTTTTACAAGTTCCTTGTGCTTTTCATCTTCCTTATACTTTTGAACACTTGCTTGTTTGACATGTTTCTTGTGTTCTTCATCTTCTTCATATTTATATACACTAGCTCGTTTCAATTTTTCTCTGTACTTGTCATTTTCTTGATATTTCTGAATTCCAGATTGTATTAAGTTATCTCGGTAATCCTCATTTTCTTTATATTTCTGAGTTCCAGATTCTTTTAAAGCATCTCTGTAATCTTTGTCCTCTCGATATTTCTTGATACCTGCTTGTATTGCAATATCTCTGTATGTCTCATTTTCTCTATATTTTCTTTTCAGAGTGGAAATCTTTCTTGCTTTAAATTCCTCATCTTTCCTGTACCTAATCCTTTCTTTTTCAGCTTTTGATAAGACTTTTGATTCATCATCCGAAGAGTTATCCGAATCATTAATTTTCAATGTTAGCACCTCACATTTCCTATCCAATTCAGACTTTTCCCTTTCAACTTGACTAGATTGCATTCTGTTTTGATACCTTGATTTTTGACTTACAGCTGTGACAACTTCGTAGTGATTGATGCCAGTTAGATGTTGAATATAGATTGCCTGAACATTAATTTTGTTTTTGCTACATAATTGAGATGAAGAATATTTAATCCACGAATCATTGTAATAAGTGTAAATGTCAGTTTTTAGCAGGTCTGCACATGCTATAATCTCCAACTCAGTTCCCCATACATTATTTCCTTTCATCTGGAGAGTTTGTATGTGCTCTTCAACAGTTTTAAATCTTGGCTGTAAAAAAGATTTAAACATTTCTGCATTTCTTATCAAATGATCAACTATAGCTTTTCTTATATTTCCATAAAACTCCTGTCTATTTGAAAGTGCATATGAAATAGCTCGAAACAAACAATTTCCATCACCTGTGATAGATTTTGTAGTAGATGGGGGGCCCATATCAAAAATAGTATTGGTGATTTGCTTGTGAATATGCTTAGTTGGTATCTTAACAATAAGACAAAGCTTTTTCTTTGCAATAGTGTTGATTGGTTTAAAATCATAAGACATGTCAGTTGCAGACACAATTTCAACATCCGACTCATTCTTGTTGATATTATTATTGGCATTACTTTCAGAGCTAAAGATGTCAACTGTTACATTTATTTTTTCGTGTGCTTTTGTAAGGGTTGACCCTTTTTTGTTTTCTACTTCAACAATTTCAGGCAGCTCATAGTCACTGGTGTTCATTGTTTCATAATTTCCAATATTGCTACAGTTGATGTTGTTCAATTCTTTATGGTTTTCAGGACTTTTATCACCATTATTGTACACAACAGGTTCTCCAACTATAGATATGCTTACTCCAGTTACTTCAAACCACTGATTTTGACTTGCTCCTGATACCATGTTGCAACAGTATTGATAAAGATGATCTAGACTGCTCAATTTTAAAAGTAAACTTTTGCCATTACTGTGCTTTAAACCAAACTCGTTTCTTGCATGTGAATCAAACAAAAATAAATCTACGCCATGTTTCAAGGCTAAAAATGAAGTATCATATGCACATATAAAGCAAGCATCATAATCTACGAGGGATTCCTGTAAAGCTTGGTCTAATGGCAAAGAATTACCAAATTCACTAAAATCAATACTTTCTGATGTATCTATTACAGCAGCTATCGACTCTTTTAGTGACAATTGCATCAATTTTCCTGATATATCTAATATTGGTGGTAGGTCGGATATTAATAAGTGATGATAATTACCACTAACACGGCTATATAAATCATTCCCATAAATCAGAACCTTATCTAAATATGTCTGATCCCAATAGGTTAAATCTTTCAATTTACTAAAAGCAAGAGCTGAACAACAATTTGCCACACATTGCTTACCACTGTTTAAACCAAACCTTAAATCTCCTTGGTGAAAACTACCTTGTACAAATGTATTTCTAATACCTGGTCTACTAACCTTTACACAATCCTTAACCATAGCTGTGTTTATTTTGTTGTTACATTGTGCTTTGATTGAAGTGTTGTTGTTTATTTTACTTTGATATTGTTCCAATTGAACTTTATTCATAAGTACTATTTCACTCTCAGTTTCTATATATGGATAATTGTGTTTTAGATCTAGTTGTTCAATAAAATGTTCATACTTCTTTTTAACAATCCTATTTTCATCCTGTTTTTCAATCTGATTTTGATCCAGTTTTTCTGGCTGATTTTGAACAATTTTTTTATTCAGATTTTTATTCAGTTTTTCAATCTGCTTTTTATCCAGTTTTTTAACCTGATTCTGGTCTAGTTTTTCTGTCTGATTTTGTATATCACTTTTATTCTGATATATATTATCATTATATTTATTTCTCTTGTATTGATAGTTTTTAGAGCTGACGCTCTGAACTAGTTTTTCAGTTTCATTCTCATATAAATGTTCAATTCTATTCTCTAATATATTTTCTATTTCATTTTCTAATATATTTTCAATTTCATTTTCTAATATAATTCTCTCATTTACATCAAAATCATGACATTTTTGAGAGATGACGCTCTGATCTAAATCATGACAGTTTTGAGTGATGACACTCTGATCTAAATCATGACAGTTTTGAGAGATGACACTCTGCTTTAAATCATTACAGTTTTGAGAGATGGTGCTCTGATCTAAATCAAGACAGTTTTGAGAGATGACGCTCTGATCTAAATCATTACAGTTTTGAGAGATGATGCTCTGATCTAAATCAAGACAGTTTTGAGAGATGACGCTCTTATCTAAATCATGACAGTTTTGAGAGATGACGCTCTTATCTAAATCATGACAGTTTTGAGAGATGACGCTCTTATCTAAATCATGACAGTTTTGAGAGATGACGCTCTTATCTAAATCATGACAGTTTTGAGAGATGACGCTCTTATCTAAATCATGACAGTTTTGAGAGATGACGCTCTGATCTATATTTTGAAAGATTAGAGAGGTGTTGCTCTGATCTTTACTATTTGATTGGTTGTTGCACTGACCATCCCTAAGATTGTTGTTTTTTTCCTGTCTAGCTTTTCTCTGTCTTTCTTTATTTTCTTTCACCCTTGTACTTCTTGACTTTTTGCTTTTTTTTGGCATTATCTGAAAAAGAAAATTAATATATTATTTAATATCGTATATTCTAGTTTCTCAAATAACAAAAACAAGTTGTGAAGGAGTAAAATATATTTGTAATTTATCAGTTACACAACGCTGGATACTAAACAGTTAAATTATTGCACCGAATCGTTCTTGAGCTATCAAATATTGTATTCAAAATCAGGGAATTTATACCTGAAAGTAAATTAGCTTCCTTAAAAAGGTTGTTTTGTTGTCATCATTTTTGCAGACTGACAATCATTTTCATAAAAGCATCATGTTATTTTTAATGATTACTAATGTATGTGTTTATATCATTGTTGCATAGTATACAGTGGCTTTGGTCATCAATGCCTTTTAACTTAGTACTTTATTTGGCCTTTTAACTTTTTGGGAATTGAGCATCACTGAAGTCTTTTAACTTGTAGACAAAACACACGTCTGGCTTAAATACGAAATTTAATCCTGGTATCTATAATGAGTTTATTGTAGTTTGTCAACTTTATTGCAGTTGATCTTTGTTTGATAGTTTGTAATTGGTACTTGTTGCACATCAAATATAGTTCTTTATTTTATTGTCAATAGACAACTTATGTTCCCATGTCTCTAATTCTCATATACCTGAAAACTACAATTTGACAGATATTTAGCAAACAGTTATACACACAGTAGTAAACCATATTTTTTTTCGTTTAGAGGTGTTTTGAACATATTTAACTATCTAGATTTTTAATCTTAATGTTACCATTTAAAGATGACAAGAAGTATAATTATGTTGATAGTCTTATGCTTAATATCCAGTAGCAAATATTTCCTGCATTTTCAGGAAGAATAAGAATAATCATGCCAACAATAGTGTTGTTACAGTTTCACAACTCCCTAGAATTAAAAACTATAAGAAATGTGTTATTTATGGTTTGATTGCCAATGAGACATATATCCACCAAAACCCGAAAGACAAAAATGAAACAACTACATGATTGTACCACAAATATCCAACTGTATAGTATGCTAAGAATTTACAATTTCCCTGTGATAACATATATACCTTGCAATGATTCTACATATAAATGTAAAATAGAGACAACTTATCATCGATGATCCCAGAAAAGATTGCTCATAAAAACCCTATACCAGTACTTTTTGACGCAGTCATAAACAAGACATATGCATGACAAAATTTTCCAATCATAAGGCATCAATGTCAAGTATGTACAGGATATTTATACTTTTTTTTTATCTTTATGTAAATAGGGATCGTGTCCACGGGACGCAGATGATACCCCCGCTTGCATATCATATAAAGTTATAAATGGACATAACCATTTATGACTGTAAAAGTGACACAAATTTGTTCTTGATCTGAGTTACAAGGTTATAAGTCCTGAGTATTGTGTATAAGTAAATTGATATTTGGTTGAAACAAATTAAAGTAAGGTAAGGGAAATGAAAATTTCTGCAAATTTTTCTATTTGTAAAGGGACATAACTTCAGAACAGAAAATATGACGCCACCAAAATTCTAGGGTAAACTGTGTTTCATGGTAATACCCATTGTGAATAAGTTTCATACCATTTGGTTTCGACAAACTTAAGTAAGAAAATGGAAACAACCATTCAGCAGTTTTTCCATTTGTAAAGGGACATAACTCTAGAACGGTTTAAGCAATACCACCAAAATGAGAACTTGACCTGTATTTTGTGCTTATAAACATTGTGTGAAAGTTTCAAACCATTTGGTTGAGGAAACTGAAGTTGGAGAACAGAAACCAAACAAAAAATTGTGTAAATTTTCAATTTGTAAAGGGCATGACTCAAGAGTGGTAAAGTGACATCTGTGACACAAAAATTCAAACTTGATCTAAGTTTGCTAAAAATAAGAATTGTGTGTAAGTTTCATAACATTTGGTTGAGGCAAACTTGAGTTAGAGATAGGAAAACCACTTTAGGATGTACTGAAGGGTAAAACTTAATGCCCCTCGGCTTAGACAAGGGGTATAAAATCCTCCGCTTAGTGGGTGGCATAAAAAATAATGAGTAAGTGTTGAAGAAGTAAAAAAAAAGAGCCTCAATGTGTTGAACTCATTGTCCAATGGATGGACAAAACAATTTTAACATTCAAATGTCACTGGAGAAGCCAGGAGATGTTAGTCTGCTTTAATATAAAATGACAATAGCATTCATTAATCATGTTAACTACACTTTTTTCACAACAAGCCTGATAATATTGCTATATTATATAGTTCAATCCTGTTTTTTTTTATTTGGGTTGAAGTTTATCCATCTCATCATAGAAGACCTTACAATAAACTCATCATAAATGTAGATACCAGGATTGAAATTTGATATTTGTGCCAGACGTGCACTATATCTACAAAAAAACTCATCAGTGATGCTATAATATATTTTTTTATAAAGGCCAAGTATGAAGTTGAAGAGCAATGTATAATTATAATTTCAATTTTTTTAGGTAACAATGTTGTGTCTTATATCAATGTGAATCCATACATAATACTGAAATAGCTCTTTCCTGAATAGTGGCAATGAAGTAATCAAAACAAACATTTTTTCTTACATAAAGATGTATCATTTTAAAATGTTCATTTGCTCTGGGGCAACATGGGCAAGGGCATACATGTAAGCCTTCCCTTCTTCTCATGGTAATTTACATCCATAATTAAGATCACACAAAATTATATTATATACATCTACAATATATTCTTCTTTGTTTTCAAATGACTCCTACCAAGTCTAATCTGTTTATGTATCCAGGAATAACAACCAGATTTATAGTTCAAGGACTTCACTGTGACCTATAAGAGAAAAAGTTTTTAAGTATAGCATAAACATTGGCATTACAATCATGACTAAAGTTTTAAGTTCTGTGCATTTGTTGATAATTAGGGAATGTGTCCATAGGGACACAGATGCTGCCCCAGCTAGCATATAACATTATAAAGGGTTAATTCAGTGTTCACAAACATTATAGATGCATTTTATTAAATTTAGTTGAGACAAACTTAAGTTAGAGAACAGAAAAAAAATATCCTATAAGGTTATTAAGGGACAAAACATTAATAAAAGTGCTTGTAAGCACCAATGGGTAAAGAATGTTCATTTTTTTCAGTTAACATTGCATTAAGCATGGACTGTAGCCCGGTAGTAGGTGATATAAAAGATGTGATTTTAGACTCATGTTGTGGACATGCCAATCAGTATATTACAATTAAAATTAAGTATTATTGAATTCATAAATCTTTTGCTATTACATAGGTGGAGGTAACTTTATACATATTATATGTGTTTGCTTTCTATTAAATCTTTTGATAATAAAAATGTGTTTGATGAAGACTTTTAAGAGTTTATCATTCATGCTTCATGATTCAGGTAACCTTAATTACTAAACAGCATGATATCACACCTGGTTTTTGTGTCTGTCCTTAAGACTGTCATGTCAGACACAATGCCTCTCAAAGTTATCAATCCCAGTATGTCCTTAGAATACTGTACCTTTACATGTCTAATTCTTAACTTTTGGCGTTAAATGTATTAAATGTAGGCACCATTTATTTTTTCATTGTTTAACCTGTTGGTCTAACATGAGTTTGAGTAAGAAACCAGTCATGTGCATATTGCAAGCATAACAGGATTTGTTTTATCACAAATCTTTGTTTTGTTCTGACTGAGTAATCCTTACCAGGATATAAAGTAGGCAGCCAACTGTGACCTTTAGCTAATTTCACTGCAAATTCTCCAGTAATTATATTGTGATCTGAAAATCAAAATGCAAAGTTAATAAAACTGACAAATTCTTAACACTAATATTTTCAGTATCAATATAAAATAGTATTGTAAATTCAGAAATTGTTGCGTGCATTTAATATTGCGATTTTGTCATTTTAGACTTAAATGCGATTTTATTTTTTACGATTTTGAGAAAATTCCTGTTAAATTCAAATAAAATGTTTCAAAATGCGAGTTTAATTTATTGTGTTTACAACTCTGTCGCAATTTTTGCAATAATAAAACCCTCGCATTAATTTCTGAATTTACAGTAGTTACTGCAACTGGGATAAAAATACCATTAAGCTTTGACATATTGTTATATATTTGTAATTAAAGAGTGGACAATACTACACTGAATATTTCTTTACAAAGTTTGGATTTTCAATTGATAATTAACCCAGGATATTAAGAAAGACACTAATAAAAATACAAATTTGTCAATGTGGGCAAGGGTTCCTTTGTGTCCAAGGAAGAATACTTAAAACTTCTTTGCTTTCTCAACTTTTGGTCTCAAATGTGTTTTATTACCTCACTGACTATGTTTTTCCTGTTTAAAATTACCAACATATTTGTTTGCTTTCTGAAAATAATCTCAAATGTGTTTGATTATGATGAAATCATAATCTTTCAGTCAGTTTAATTGAAGTCTGGAGCTGGCATGTCAGTTAACTGCTAGTAGTCTGTTGTTATTTATGTATTATTGTCATTTTGTTTATTTTCTTTGGTTACATCTTCTGACATCAGACTCCGACTTCTCTTGAACTGAATTTTAATGTGCGTATTGTTATGCATTTACTTTTCTACATTGGTTAGAGGTATAGGGGGAGGGTTGAGATCTCACAAACATGTTTAACCCTGCCGCATTTTTGCGCCTGTCCCAAGTCAGGAGCCTATGGCCTTTGTTAGTCTTGTATTATTTTAATTTTAGTTTCTTGTGTACAATTTGGAAATTAGTATGGCGTTCATTATCACTGAACTAGTATATATTTGTTTAGGGACCAGCTGAAGGACGCCTCCGGGTGTGGGAATTTCTCGCTACATTGAAGACCTGTTGGTGACCTTCTGCTGTTGGTTTTTTTTTTATTTGGTCGGGTTGTTGTCTCTTTGACACATTCCCCATTTCCATTCTCAATATTATTGATCTTTACTTTTGTTAGCTGCCTAAACTTTTGGTTTTTGAAAGTGTTTAATGAAATTAATTGTTTGTTTTCTAAATTTTTGGTTTCAGATGTGTTGAATGACTATGATCTTTTGGCAACTTTTTAGATTTTTGGTCTCATATGTCATGAATGTGCTTAATTAAGAAATCTGTCATGTGCACCTGATGGTATGAAAAGATTTGTCTAATGTTTTACATTGTTCTTGAATTATCCTTACTAAATTATACAGGATGCAACCAACTGTGACCATAAGACCAGTCAAATGCTTATTCTCCAATGCTAATTATCTGAAAATAAATAAGAAAACATAATGAATCTTATTGTTTATTTATGTCAGTCAGGGGTACTACTTATTTAAGTTATTTTTATTTACTTAGGAGTAGAAAAAAAATATACACATTATAAGTAAATTTGTCATGTTTGTAGGATACTTAAAGTCATAAGAAAGGAGTGACCGGTAAAAAATAATGGTCTTCCAATTCTTGAACCAATGGATACAAAAATCATAAACTTAGTCTTTTGAGCACACATTTATCATTTTTTTCGTGTAAATTTCGTATAATTGTCAATTTTTTTTTTCAATCGGTCTGTGTTGTGAAAATATGGCAGGTAATTGAAGTTCGTGTTTTGAACCCAAAGTTTAAAGATTGTCACCAGTTAGTAAACAATGGACAAAATACAAACAAAAAAGCATGGCAATTGAGAACGTGTTTAACATAAAATTTCAGATAATAGTTTAACTTTATTTTAAGGACATCCATGTGTATTGCGATCATGGGAATTTTACGAGATGGGTCACACTGAGGTCACTTTGCATACAGAAAATATGTCAGGGGAATTGCTTCCTGGTTTTATCTTCAGAACACTACTCATTTACATGCCCCCAAGGACCATTTTTTGAAGACCTTGCGCAAATACTTCAGATCTTTATGCAATTAGTTTCTTTGTTGAATTAATCACTGGTATTAAAGAGATAATCGTAACTGAAATTACGATTATCCCAATATGGCGACGGTAGATATAGGAAAAATCTTAATACTCATTTTTCTTAAATGTATGTTTATCTATACCATTACATCATATTTGAATCGTAAAGGTGCACTGGAATTGTCTTAGCACTTTGAAAATAGCTGTTGAAAAATTCCGGATGATAATCATAACTCTATAGTATTTTTCTTCTTTGATAATCGTAATTTTCTTTATCGGATAAACATGATAAAAGTACCTGAAACATCATGAACATAATAAATGTGTCTTTCAGTATTTCAATGGTATTTTGTGTGTTAAAAATGCAAATGTTTAGTTTAACAATGACATTAACGCATATAAAAATAAATGAAGAAACTTCCAGGTTAATATCTAGGACAAATTTACCTATACATTTTTATTCATATTAACTGACAACGATATGCATAATCTTTTGATATATACATGTACCTGTTAAAGATATATGGAAAAGTCAGTTATTGTGGTGAGTAGATATCCTTATTTTTTTTCAAAGTTTCAATGTTGTGTACGCTTTTAAGTTTGTTTTTGTTTGTTGGTTGTTTGGTTTTGTTTTTCTTTTTGTGGGGCGGGGAGAAAAAGGATGGATAAGTTATATCCCATAACCCAAAAGTGCAATCCTTTCAATTCATTGCTCAAATTGAAAGTCACGTATACCACATTTTCATATGTCATATTTTTGCCTCCAATATCACGTTTATACTAAAATTATGTGCGAAATGAACAAAAGTTTCCATCAATAACTTTATGACTGCATTATCAGATTTATTAGTTGATACTTTTATCGGGAGATATGAGTGTTCATATTTCCCTTTTCCTTATAATTCAATAAATATTGCCGTCCATATTTTTACCCTTGAATTCACTTTTTTCTCTTTTATACTGATATAATACATGTATGATTTTAAATATTTTTTGTTTTCATTTACTAGAAAAGTACTAATTATATGGCAAGTATGCAAATACAAAAATGTTCCTTGTTAAGTACCTTCAATATTTTTCTCTACAATCTCTTCCATGCATATGTATGCAGCATACTTTACATATACCGAGTATGTATGAATTTTAATCTTTTTGTCGGTTGTGTTAATTTTCAAAGTTATCCCTTGTTCTTTATGACTTTTAAGTTGTGTTATCATCCATGAATAATAAAGTGTCATGAAAACTGTAGCCCCTAATTTCTCGCCAAACTGTTTTTGACGAATACTAAATGCCTTTCCTTCTTCGTTATGGCATAATAGGATATATGTTCTAGAATTAAATCAACAGTGGCTTCCCGGGAGCAGAAATAGCCCATATAGCCACCTGCAATGTATGAATTTAAACAATATTAACTATATCATTTACTTCAGGATAAATTAATTTTTATTTACTGTCTCAATCAGAAATCTGGTGTAGGGTGACACACGCGTGTTGCCTGACAATTATTGTCATGTATCATAATTTCCATCGCTCATTCACATACATTGTATTTTGTCGCATACCTAGTTCTTTTAGATTTCTGTATATTAAAATAGTTCTTTTTTTTCCCATTTCCAAATTTCTTGAAGCTTGTTCACCCTTCCAATTTTATGATATATTAGTATGTAGCCGTTTTCATAAGAACTATTAATAATATATGCATAAAAAGAAATGTCATAAGATGTTGGAACGTTTCATAAATAATTCATCGCCATAATTTCATAATATGCTATCAGATATACGTTTTTAGTGTCAATATCAATAAAACACTTTCCAGTTATGATTATCTTTTCATTTTTAAATACCATAATTACGATTATCTTTTTTCGGAGTTACGATAATCATCCAGAATTTTTCAACGGCAATTTTTAAAGCGCTTAGACAATTCCAGTGCACCGTTACGATTTAAATATGATGAAATGGTATAGATAAACCTTGCAGCTGAGTAACTATTGACAAAAACATTCTACATTTAAGAAAAGATTTTACCTATATCTATCATCACCATATTGGGATAATCGTAATTTCAGTTGATAAATGAGATAAAACATTGAACTCTAATTAAAAAATATGAGCTTACCTGGGAAAAATCATTATTATCACTATTATTATTATACAAGTAATTTTTTGAGAAAATTAAAGAGAGATTATTTAAACATCATTTATTTACTTATAATATAATTTGTATATTTTTTTCACTTCTTCAAGTAAATAAAACTAGAGGCTCTAAAGAGCCTGTGTCGCTCACCTTGGTCTATGTGCATATTAAACAAAGGACACAAATGGATTCATGACAAAATTGTATTTTGGTGATGGTGATGTGTTTGAAGTTCTTACTTTACTGAACGTTCTTGCTTCTTACAATTATATCTATAATGAACCTTGCCCATTAGTAACAGAGAAAAATATTTGGTAAAAATTTACATAAATTTACCGAATTAATGAAAATTGTTAAAAATTGACTATAAAGGGCAATAACTCCTTAAGGGGTCAATTGACCATTTAGGTCATGTTGACTTATTTGTAGATCTTACTTTGCTGAACATTATTGCTGTTTACAGTTTATCTCTATCTATAATAGTATTCAAGATAATAACCAAAAACGGCAAAATTTCTTTAAAAATTACCAATTGGAGGGCAGCAAGCCAACAACCGATTGTCCAATTCATCTCAAAATTTCAGGGCAGATAGATATTGACCTGATAAACATTTTTATCCCATGTCAATTTTCCTCAAAATGCTTTGGTTTTTGAGTTATAAGCCAAAAACTGCATTAATATTTTACCCCTATGTTCTAATTTTAGCCGTGGCGGCCATCTTGGTTGGTTGACCGGGTCACGCCACACATTTTTAAACTAGATACCCCAAAGATGATTGTGGCCAAGTTTGGATTAATTTGGCTCAGTAGTTTCAGAGGAGAAGATTTTTGTAAAAGATTACTTAGATTTATGAAAAATGGTTAAAAATTGACTATAAAGGGCAATAACTCCTAAAGGGGTCAACTGACCATTTCGGTCATGTTGACTTATTTGTAAATCTAACTTTGCTGAACATTATTACTGTTTACAGTTTATCTCTATCTATAATAATATTCAAAATAATAACCAAAAACAGCAAAATTTCCTCAAAATTACCAATTCAGGGGCAGCAACCCAACAACAGGTTAACCGATTCATCTGAAAATTTCAGGGCAGATAGATCTTGACCTGATAAACATTTTAACCCCATGTCAGATTTCCTCTAAATGCTTTGGTTTTTGAGTTATAAGCCAAAAACTGCATTTTACCCCTATGTTCTATTTTTAGCCGTGGCGGCCATCTTGGTTGGATGACCGGGTCACGCCACACATTTTTTAAACTAGATACACCAATGATGATTGTGGCCAAGTTTGGTTTGATTTGGCCCAGTAGTTTCAGAGGAGAAGATTTTTGTAAAAGCTAACGCCGGACGACGGACGACGGACGCCGGACGCCAAGTGATGAGAAAAGCTCACTTGGCCCTTTGGGCCAGGTGAGCTAAAAAACTTGTACACATAGTACCCCTGACTGTATGTCGTTCATAAGTGTTTCTCCTTACTAGTTTTTATGAAGTTTAGACTGTTGGTTTTCCCTTTCGAATGGTATTACACTAGTAATTTTTGGGGCCCTTCTTAGCTTGCTGTCCTGTGTGAGCTAAGGCTCCGTGTTGAAGGCCTTACCTTGACCTGTAATGGTTACTTTTATAAATTGTGACTTGAATGGAGAGTTGTCTCATTGGCACTTATACCACATCTTCCTACATGTATATCTACTTATAAATTCTTACTTCATTGAAATGTAAAAAGTATTATCATACAACAAACATTGACTGGAATTCATATAGTCATGACGCTACTGCATATTGTCCGGAGAACAGTAGACAATATGAAATTGAGAATAAAGGTACATATGAGGTATATTGACGCAATATCTCTATTTCTATGTATATCATGTATATTGAGGGTCAATATTGAAATCCATTATGACTTCATGACGTCATACATAACGACAAAATACATGTCAGATTGGTTTTTCAAGTAAAAGTAGGACATCGGATCACATGTTTGTATCAAAAACTATAATGGATAATTACACCAGTATGAAAGGTGGGAAACTTTATGCTTGCTTTCTTTATTTCAAAAAAGTGTTAAAATACAAATGGAGGTGATGTGCTTACTCCTACTTTTTATTCTCAAAAAGCAAGTTTTAAGTCCAAACCTTTTCAAGATTTTCATAAATGATTTACCGGATGCATTTAAGGAAAGCTTAAGATGCTGTTGATATAAACGGTCACAGGATTGACTGCCTCATGTATGTACATGTAGATGATATTGTTATTTTTTCTAGTTCCATGGCAGGTCTTCAAAAACGACTTGATGATTTACCAACATTTTGTACTAAATAATGTTTAGTGGTCAATCTTTATCTATCTAAAACCAAAGTTTTTAACAAACCTGGCAAACTTTTAAAAGAATATTTTTATTTTGGAAAAGATACAATGTGTTGTATTGTTATAAGGCACTGGCTACGGTTACATGGAAATGTAACAATAATAAAAATATTATTGTTACATTGGAGACTAATTGCCGGAATGCAAAGTTGCAAAGTTGAGGCTACAGTTACATTGTGTTATTGTTACATCAAAATATGACAGCAATGTACGCTAGATTTATTAAACTTAAATCTTCTATAGTTTTGTTGCTAAATTCTTTCATATGTACTAAATAATACTTTTCATAATAATAAATAATAAATATCATTATTCAACAATTTCGTTTCAAAATCAGATAGAGCTCACCCAAACCAAAGGTATTTTCCCCCCTTTTTTAACCAATATACCTATATATACGAATATTGCTTGGAGTTGTTTCATCAATATTTGTCGGACTTGAACATTTACTCCAAAAACCACTTCAATGACTGGATATGAAGAAACTGTCATTGTAAATAAAAAAAATCAAGAAATTGTATGTTATTATTGTATATCAGTCAGGGGTACTACTTGTACAAGTGTATTTTATTTACTTGAAGAAGTGAAAAAAAATATACACATATAAGTAAATAAATAATGTTTGAATAATCTCCCCTTAATTTTCTGTAAAATCATGCCTTTAATGATTTTTCCCAGGTTTGCTCAATTTTTTTCATTAAAGTTCAATGTTTCATCTCATTAATTCATCAAAGAAACTGATTGAGCAAAGATCTTGTATATTTGCGCAAGGCCTTCAAAAATTGCTCCTTTGGGGCTTGTAAATGAGCAGTGTTAAGAAGATAACAGAAAAATGGGACTTTCATTGTCCATGAAATTACACTTAAATGATTAGTAAAGACATCTGCAAAGGGTACACAATTTAATAAAATTCTATTAGAGCAAAGAAATATTCAGAATTCAAGAAAAGAAGAAAGGTTGATTTTTTTACCTATACAAGTAAAAAAATCTGAATGCCGAAGGGACCTAACTCAGGCAATTTTTTTTTACCTATACAAGTAAATAAAATTCACTTGTATAAGTATCCTACAAATTTACTTATATGTGTATATTTTTTTTTACTTCTTCAAGTAAATAAAATACACTTGTATAAGAAGTACCCCTGACTGTATATATTGTATATAAAATAAATGTCTTTAACTTTTATTATCATTAGTACATATTACTAGCCCCCTCGTGCATTGGCTATTTTTCAACATGTAACAATAACGCCATGTAACCGTAGCCTCAATAATTATTGTTACATTCGTAATTAATTGGTTCCTTACACAACAATGCATTCCGGCAATTACAATGAATAAGTCTCCAATGTAACAATAATATTTTTATTATTGTTACATTTCCATGTAACCGTAGCCAGTGCCTTGTTATAAATGTTGTATTCTTAAAAAAGTCAAATACATGACATATGTCGGTTAAAAGCTCATTAGAGCTTATGTTTGTCTATGTTTATATACCTTGTCAACTCTAAATAAAGCTTATTTATATTTTCAACTGGATGAAAAAGTTGTGTAATTTTAGAACTTATTCGGAATGGAATAAATAGCGATTAGGTGAATTTAAAGTAACCAATCTTGACAATTTAATACATGTAATACATGGTAATAAAAAATCAAACCCAAGTCTTTAGAAAAAGTAAGAAAAAAATGTCCCTAGGTGAACAACTTACCAATGTTTATATCTGGATACATGCAGTATTTACATCAACGTAATAGGGCTCTTCACGGTTAGTTCGGCCATATCGGATAGGGGGCCGATTTTTATAATGGAGGTTAAAATGGTGTGAAAAATACGGGAAAACATAATTAAAACAGAGCTGTTGCTTGGAAACACGCATAGGATTTCCCATACTTTCATACTATTTCCACCTCTTTCAACAAAATCTGCCCCTATCCAATATGGCCGAACTAACCGTGGAGAGCCCTATTAAAAACAACAATCCCTTTTTTCTAATTATTCAACTAGAATTTTCTTTAAAATTGGATGCAAACGTGAGAGTGGGAACAGACCTTTGGTGGGAACATGCAAGGCGTGAATGTGTAGGGTGCGGAAGTGTTTTTGGCGCAAACGGACCTGATACCTCATAGCATCTAGCAACAAGGTGTACATGTATAGTCGCTTCTATTTCCTATTAATGGCAGTAATGTCAAAAAGCTTAACAATAACAAGGACCCTTTTTATCCATGGGAAGGTCAACTGTCCATATGATATAGACAGAAGCTTTATATAGTTAGTCGACCTTCCCATGGATATTAACAAAGAATTATAAATTCATAAACAAATGCATGTGTCTGTGGGCGTTAATTATATGCACGTCCTTGACAATAACCAGTGAACGGATACTTCGTTGTGCTTACCTAAACTTAAGAACGATGGATGAATGACGATAGAAAACTGTTTCTTCAATAATGTACAAACTAACTTCGAAATGTCAAACCCTGTGAGATTAAGTCAGTGTCTGTATGCAAAGCGAGCATGCAAGCGGATGTGGAAACCGGACTAACTTTTCTAATACTTTAACAACCCCGGGCCTGTCTGGATATAAATTCCGGATTTGTCATGTCTTCAAAATTAATGTTAATGAAGATCTTTGCATTTCTGTTTATATAATAATTTTAATTCTAGGATCTCTATCTTATTTTATTAATAAGTATCTCCTCAGACGATTAGGTGGAAATTACAGATAAGGTAACAGGTAACAGGCCCAAATCGGCTCCAGGTTAAATCACCAACCGGGTGTAGCCAAATCGACACTTTGAGATGACCTTGACCTTTGACCTTGTGACCTTTGTCAAGGTCATTGCTTTACAATGTCATTGCAAAAGACCCTATGGGCCAAGGACCTTTTGTTTAAGAGTTTTGCCTAATAATGGCTTTTTATAAACCATCAATGGGGGTTATGTCCCTTACATAATGGTAAAACCAATACAGTCATACTGTAACAAAGTTGCCCCTTGAAGTACTAAGCATTTTTCACTGCTTAAATTTTCTGTATCTATAACCATTCAAGAATTATAGGGAAATCAAAGACAGATGAAACTCTAAAATATGACCTTGACCTTTGACCTTGACCTAATTTCTTAAGTTAGGACCCATGGGACTCAAATAAAAACATTCCAGGGTTATATGGTAAACGGTTTATGAGTTAAAAAAACATACCAACAAATTTATTCCGTAAAGGTAGATTACTCCTATAAAATTTCATCGAACCGCTTCAATCCAAATTAGCCAAAACATCCATAGGATGTAACAAACAATTTGTAGAAAGAATTTCGTCGATATCTTTTTTTGTTACGAAGGAGATGCGCTCTGAAGATAAACAGTGAATAGGGAGATAACTCTTACAAAGTAAATGGTTTGGCTTAGCAGGGTGAAATTTAAAAGCGCATAAACTATACGATACAATATGAGAAATATTTAAGCGACATATTGCGAAACAAACATTTATCGCAAGAACAAAATTTGGCGGAAAAAAAAAAAAAATAATAATAATAAATATAAATCAATTGCTTTAAAAAAGCAATTGTAGGGGGTCTTTCCCCCTTTAAAATTAATTGAATTGGGGGGGGGGGGGGGGGGGTGTTTGTTTGTTTGTTTGTTTGTTTGTTTGTTTGTTTGTTTCTGTATGGGGTTTATATTATTGTTACCGGAAAAGGTTCATGTTTAGTTTGGAAAGTTTTTCTTTTATTTTAGGTACAGCGCGCGCGCCACATCACGTGACACGGGTTTATAATAACGAAAAGATAGTCTTTTTATTTCTCTTTAGGTCGGGACGTTGGACAGACAACATCTATAGAGATGGAATGTACACAATGTAATTTCTTTTGTCATTGTAGGAAATTGACATCTTGTTGACAGTTCACGGGCAGTGCATGTTTTGGATTTAATTGATCCGGTGTAACTTTAAAACACATTTATTGATTATTTTCTGATAATGTACATTTTTCAGCACTTGTTTGTAACACAGATTAGTATTTCAATCTCGGAGCGGACATTTTATTGTAGGTTTTTACTGAGATTTACGGACCTAGCCAGCGATTTTTACGGCATTGCCATTTATTTTCTCTAGGAAAATTCTTGAGAGGTAGCTGCACCAAGTTTTTTTATAAACTTTTAGTACATGTATGCACTGCTGACTGCAAATTTTGAGGTCGATTGTACTTGTAGTTTCAGAGTACATGTGGATTTTTTTTTCAGAAGTGACGCAAGAACAATATTAAATTTCAATTTTTCATGAAACATGATTGATTGATCATCATCATGATTGATTGATTACTTGACTGATTGATTGATTGATCATGATCATGATTGATTGATTACTTGATTGATTGATTGATTGATTGATTGATTGATTAGTTGGTTGGTTGGTTGGTTAAACACGTTGGATAGGGTCAATTGAAAGAGCGAAAAAGAAACAAAGAAAATCTTGGACCGTATATTAAACACATGAGACGGATACATGATTGATTGATCATGATCATGATTGATTGATTGATTGATGGATTACTTGATTAGCTGGTTGGTTGGTTGGTTGGTTGGTTGGTTGGTTGGTTGGTTAAACACGTTGGATAGGGTCAATTGAAACAGCGAAAAAGAAACAAAGATCTTGGACCCTATATTAAACACATGAGACAGAAACATGATTGATTGATCATGATCATGATTGATTGATTGATTGATTAGTTGGTTGGTTGGTTGGTTGGTTGGTTGGTTGGTTGATTAAACACGTTGGATAGGATCAGTTGAAACAGCGTAAAAGAAACAAAGAAAATCTTGAATCCTCTGATTGATTGATTGATTGATTGATCATGATCATTATTGGTTGATTGATCATGATCATGATTGATTGATTGATTGATTGATTGATTGATTGGTTGGTTGGTTGGTTGGTTGGTAGGTAGGCAAACACACATAAAACTCTTCAAGTAGTGCCCCAAATCACATATGGACATGACCTTGACCTTTGACCTTGTGACCTTTGTCAAGGTCATTGCTTCACAATGTCATTGCAAAAGACCCTATGGGTCAAGGACCTTTTGTTTAAGAGTTTTGCCCAATAATGGCTTTTTATAAACCATCAATGGGGGTTATGTCCCTTACATAATGGTAAAACCAATACAATCATAAAGTAACAAAGTTGCCCCTTGAAGTACTCAACATTTTTCACTGCTTAAATTTTCTGTATCTATAACCATTCAAGAATTATAGGGAAATCAAAGACATATGAAAATCTAAAATATGACCTTGACCTTTGACCTTGACCTAATTTTCTTAGTTAGGAATCAGGGGACTCAAATAAAAACATTCCAGGGTTATACGGTTAATGGTTTATGAGTTAAAAAAATATAGCGACAAATTTATTCCGTAAAGGTAGATAACTCCTATAAAATTTCATCGAATCGCTTCGATCCAAATACGCCAAAAATTACTGAGGATGTAACGAACAATTTGTGAAAAGAATTTTGTCGCTATCTTTTTTTGTTATGAAGGAGATGCACACACATGATAAACAGTGAATAGGGAGATAACTCTCACAAAGAAAATGGTTCGGCTTAGCAGGGTGAAATTTAAAAGCGCATAAACTATACGATACCATATGAGAAATATCTAAGCGACATATTGCGAAACAAACATTTATCGCAAGAAAAAAATTTGGCGGAAGAAAAAAAAAAATAATAATAATAATAATAATAATAATCAGAACAAATACAATAGGACTTTCCACAGAAAAGTGGAAAGACCTAACTAGTAATTCAATTATTTTTAAAACAATTGAAAGGTCTTTCCTGTAAACGTGATGTTTTCGTAATGTACTTTGTACGACCTTTCGTTCGGTATACAACAAGCGTACTTTCTGAAACTTTTCGCTGTTTACACTTACTAACCTCATCCGCCTACATTTTGAAGATCGGAAGTATGATAAATGTAACACAGGGTAGATCTATGAGCTTTCATTTGACATGCGACAACGCCATATTCTAGAAAGTTTGATCTTTGCACTTAATAACCCCATCTTACTAATTTTTAGAGGTCGGGAATTTGATATTTCAAATGCACACATCATGACCTTTCATTTAATATACAACAACCCTATCGTAAAAGAAAATTGATTTTTTGCACTCAATGACCCCATTCAACCAATTTTTTGGGGGACGTCAATTTGAAATTTGAAATGTACGCTTTATGTTCTTTCATTTGATATGCGACAACCTTACCATCTGAGAAATTTGAATTTTGGCACTAAATGACCCCACCCTTCCACCTGGGATGAAAAGGAGGTTCAAAATTTTCATTTTTAAGTAGAGTTTATTGAGACCTTCAATTTGATATATCAGATTACCCCTTTTGACAAAGTGCCAAAAATGATGCAATA
Source organism: Mytilus trossulus (assembly GCF_036588685.1). Classification (NCBI taxonomy): domain Eukaryota; kingdom Metazoa; phylum Mollusca; class Bivalvia; order Mytilida; family Mytilidae; genus Mytilus; species Mytilus trossulus. Next base: position 95,622,299 of record NC_086373.1, read on the forward strand.
TCAACGATACAAATAGAACTTATGAAACTTTCGAAGTAAATGCAAAACATGAAAATTTCAAAATGAATTCTTGGTGTTTTTTTCCATCGATTTTTTTTGGTATTTGGTCAAATATATAACTATGTTAACCTCTTCAATTTCTTAAACATTTTAAGTGGTAAGCTGTTGTTGATTCAGAAATACATGCCGCCGCTAGCAAAATTTCAAACTGCATTATCTCTAAAACGACAATAGATATCTCAAATCTGTTAAATGGTAAATGATCTACTGTACAGTTAGAGGACAACATTATAGAAAAAGAATTGGGACAACTTCAAAGTTAATTAAAGTCACAATTAATCATCAAATATATGATACAATACCAAACTTGAGAACCGGAAGTCGTAGAGACATTGGACTACTACCATTCAACTCAGGACCACTTGACCTTTCAAATATCACAAGGTCATGGTCATAGTATAATGTGAAGGTCAAGGTGAACTTTCATCATGACCTAACATTGACCTCAAATTAAAGGTCTTGAATTACTGAACATCTTTGCAGGTTTAGTAGGTTGATATCTGTTATCTTTAAAAAGATATACACACAATACTATACTTTTAAGAATCCTCCCGTCGTAACTTTTGAACAAACAGTCGGACACTTTTGAGCTCAGCGTATAAAATGTATCTAGCTCTTCCAGAGGAACATTTTATACGCTGTAAGTATGCAGCAAACTCTTATCGTTTTATCGTCTTATATGCAAGCTTGAAATTGCAGCGTAACTTTTTTTTGCATTTGGTGACCTTTGACCTTGGGTGCAAATTAAAGGTCACAAGAACTTAAGATTATTGGTGTAAGTCCCAAATCTTTACGACTTCCGGTTCTCGAGATACAATTTTTTTTAAATTGTGTATATTTTTCAAAGGAAATAAATCCTTATAAGGGTTAACAACAAAATGATTATATATGTTTATTAACATTGCCATTTGGTCTTGTACATTTTGCCGTTTTCAAACAGATTCTATCTTGAATACTTTTTGAGAAAAATGTAAAAGAAAGAAATTTACTTCAAGGGGACATAACTCTCATAGAGAATGATGAAATCCTTAGCAGCCTCATATGGCAACACATCATGATGAGATCTAACAATTGTCCAAATAAGGTATTGATATCTTCAAAAACAACGCTACTTCATGATGAGGTCTACCGATGGTCTATATTTGGTCTTGATAACTCCAATAGAAACGAGGGGAGGCCATGTCGAACAAATGCTGGATGAAAAAAAAAACATGAGAAAAACAATAAGGTCTTTCCTCGCGGAGAGGAAAGACCCTAACTATAACATGTTATTTAGATGATAAAAAACGTCAATACCTATAATCTAACTTTCAAGTCCCCAAAGGTGACTGGGGAGTAGAAATATTGTCCATTTTTCTTCCTCCACTTAATTCCTAGACAAAATGGGGCTTTAGAGAGAGAGTGCCACGGTATTGGTGCCACTTAGCGTTACACGACGTTCCTAATAAAACGACGATTTTGAAGTTGTTCCACGGAAAGTTTCAAACGTTGACCTTATATTCTACTCATGTGAAATGCCGCTTAAAGTTGCTTCTTTATACGGTTTTATTTTTTTAAGGCGGTGCAAATAGAAAGTTCCATTGAATTTGAACAAAATTTCAAATACAAGAACAATTTTTAATTTTTGCGAAGAATTATAGATGCAACAATAACACAATATAACAACTTGATGTCTGGTTAAATGATTGAAATATATAAAAAGAAGATGTGCTATGATTGCCAATGAGACAACTCTCTACAAGAGACCAAAATGACACAGAAATTAACAACTATAGGTCACTGTATGGCCTTCAAAAGCAAAGCCCATACCGCATAGTCTGCTATAAGAGGCCCCGAAATGACAACATAAAACAATTAAGACGAGAAAACTAACTGCCTAATTTTTGTAAAAGAAATGCCGTTGCCAACTTTCAATGATTTAAAGATGGTCGAGGTCAAAACTATTTTTTTTAAAAGAAAATATTTGATAAAGTTGAGAATGAAAATAGGGAATTTGTCAAAAAGACAACAACCCGACTATAGAAAAAAGAATAGCAGAAGGTCACCAACAGGTCTTCAATGTAACGAGAAATTCCCGCACCCGAAGGCGTCCTTCAGCTGGCCCCTAAACAAATATATATATTTTGTACTAGTTAAGTGATAATGAAAATTGTAATCAATGAAATGTTTTCATTGATTACAATTTTTAAATCAGGATTGTTTTACCAAATAATTAAGAAAATTCATGTTATGTAGGAATTTACATATTTTGTACATAAATCAGGCCGTTAGTTTTCTCGTTTGAATTGTTTTACGTTTGTCATTTAAGGGTCTTTTATAGCTGACTATACGGTACGGGTTTTGCTCATTGTTGATTGCAATAGAGTAACCTATAGAACTTATTAATTGGTCTTTAACGGAAGTTTGTCTCGTCATACGGCCGCATCTTCTTACTTTATTATGAGAACGGTGATTCTGTATTGTTGTGTGTTTGCTTCCGCAAACATATTTTACGAGCTATCCTTTCATCTGATATTTTTTCACAAATTCAAGCTTCAAAAAAGGGTCGGCGATCAATATTTTTTTTTATAATATTTGAAATTATAGAATTTGGCAAAGTATAGAAAATCCTTACAAAGACCAATACCTACCTTACAGATTACCAGCAGGTCGAAATCCGATTTTGAATGATACAATTATTTTCATTTTACTAGATTTTTTATTTTTTAGTAATTGCTATATGTGCATGTTCACATGGATACATTTTTTTTCTCAAGCGAACAACTATGGACCAGGAATGCATTCCATGCACTTTTTATACTGTATACTATTGGTTATATTTGGTTCAGCGCTTCCATTTTCAACATATAACAGAGTATATCGGTTTACCTAAATCTTCTTATACTTTAAAAAAAAAAAAAAAAAAACGTTTCCAAACTGATTATTTTTATGTTTTCGTTTTCAATCTTTTTGTTCCGAGTTTGCATTGTTTTACAAGTATAATCAAAGTACTGAAGTACTGAACATCGGGGATGACCGCAAGTTCTTGTGGATGGTCACAAGCACTTGTCTCAGAAAAAAATCACATTTCTATACCTGAAACTGAGATTTATTTTTACTGAGAAAAGTTCGTGCGTGGATGATGAATAAATGACAGGGAATTCAATCTCGCTGCTTTAATATCTATTATATTGTGGTGATACAAATCAGTATACTCTGATGTGTTGTTATATATCATATTATTATTTGTATATAGCAGTTTCATGTATGTATATTTTTTATCCAATTGTATATCATTCTATCCTACGATTCTAATAAAAGTGCAGTACACGTGCATGGTAGACACTCTTCAATAATAATTCGATTTTTCCAAAAGATTGGATTTGAGTAGACATTCATAATTTACCACAGAACTTTCTTGTGATATTCCTACGCATGCGTTAACACATTTCTTTTATACGTGTGCATAGATTTTAATGCATATAAATATTTCAAACGACACAATATGTTTGTATTATTAATTTCCGTTCTTATGAGTATTCATTGAAGAAATGAATTTATAACAAGAGATAAGATATGTTATTTTGCACTCGATGATATCCGCGTATTTATACGATCGGTTACCAGTCAAAAACGAAAGTCAAATTTCTATGGTAACAATACATCGGAATTAATCCCCTCAAGGTCATCGCGATGTAAGAATCAATATTCAAGCTATGTGGTGGTGTGGCGTTTTGTGAAGATAAAAAAGATCTACTTTACACAACAAAAAAAACATTTACACATAAAAAAATGATTTTTCTCTCTCTCTCTCTCTCTCTCTCTCTCTCTCTCTCTCTCTTTTTTTTTCTCTCTTTCGTTCTTTCAAAGAAAAGTTTTAATTTTTATACTGAAATGTTCACGACGAAGGAGTACTTTTTCTCATGAGATTTATTGTGAGAATTTTCATTCATGTGTATAGCTTTGAAATTTTTTATAGCATTGCTAGGAATTACAGAAACTATCTGGCTGAGGAGGATGATTAAGAAGATCTCACTTTTGTTTGCATTTCCTTTTTCAATGTATCTTGCTTTTATAAAGTGGGGATGTGGTCATTAGTAAGTTTTCTCTTTGTTATAGCTCCGGGGCCTTGTCTTTATGAAGTTTCCCAGTTAAATATTTCGACATCTTATATCCTTGAAACAATGCAGATCTCCATTTTAATGCATATTAAGCGAGAACTTTATTTTATATAGATCAGACTATTTCATTAAAATATGTTATACCAAATATGCAAGAAAAGTCGTATGCCAGTTTAACGTTATTATAACGCAAACGTCAAATTACGGTTACGGAAACATTTCATTGGACATCTTAGATCGTTTCGGATTTTCTACCTGCAACTCGAACAAAAGTACATATCATATCATGTTAAAGGAAATTAAATGTATTTTCCATTCATATCAGTCAACAGGTGATAAGAATTTGAGATATAGTAGAATTTCGTTTGATAAAAAGCCTCTGAATTATTCTTTGTGTTATTTTGTCCATGGGGACATTTTATTGGACACGGGGAAAATGACGATGTTTTTAAAATAAGACCGCAGTTACACAATGATGACTTCAGATAGCTTCTTCGGAGCATGTATAATTTTTCTGATATTATCAAAATCCATTTTCGTATGTTATATATTATGAAATTGAAGACAGAAAGTTTTTTTACGGGTTGAGCAGCAAATTGGGACATTTTTTCTCTTTTTTGTTTAAACTTTTCTGACGATCTTCCTACTCTTATAGTTAAAAACGTCTATTACTTCATTTAAAGTTAAATGTATACAATATAGTTGTAAAATTTTAAACCATTCTACTTACTAATGAATCCGCACTGGGATTTCAAAGACGCACATACAACAAAATTGTAACAGCGGGACACCCTTAAAATGACGTTATAGGCATCGAAATGAGCATTTTTTTTCATTAAAAAATAGACAAAGCACAAATTCATCTATGTTATTGGTTTCTATGGTTTATTTCCTTTCGAATGATATGCTTAACATGGCTATTTATTGTATAGGATAAGAGCTTGAATGTGAATAACCCGCCATCTAACCCATATTTCCAAAGTGACACCAATATCGTGCGCAACGTCCATGCTTTTTGCACGTAACCGAATTTCTTTGATGCGTCAATAGATGATCTGTGACAATGTCAAATTCCGTCCCTAACCAATTTATAGATATAGGAAGATGTGGTGTAAATGCCAATGAGACAACTCTCCATCCAAATAACAATTTAAAAATTAAACCATTATAGGTTAAAGTACGGCCTTCAACACGGAGCCTTGGCTCACACCGAACAATAAGCTATAAAGGGCCCCAAAATTACTAGTGTAAAACCATTCAACCGGGAAAACCAACGGTCTAATCTATATAAACAAAACGAGAAACGAGAAACACGTATATATTACATAAACAAACGACAACTACTGTACATCAGATTCCAGATACCATAAGTTTCCTATAGCAGTCCAAATGTTCCCAACCTTTATACTGGACGGCCTCTATCGTAAGACCCACCATTTTTTTTTTGCTTTGTTCTTATTCTGAACATATATATAGAAAAATAAGAGACCAAATGACACGGACGATAAAATGCAAACGATAAAACTAACGGCCTCATTTATGCACAAACAAGAATATGTCGATAGAACACGGTTGCCCAACTAGCACTATCCGTTCTAATGTTTGTTGGAGTGAAACTCAAATACGGCATTTAAAAAGAAGACCATACCTAAAGGAACTTGTGTACTAAGCTTCAGGTTAATTGGACTTCATCAAAACTACCTTGACAAAATTCTTAAACCTGAAGCGGGACAAACGGACGGACGAATGAACGGTGAGCGAACGTTTATTTAACGAACGAACGATGAACGTACCCCGATACGAATAACAGTATGCCCCTTAATGTGGAATAAACACGATGATAAAAAAATGTAACAGCTGAATTACATGCTCCTGACTTGGGACAGTCAAATACAGAATGGGGCGGGATAAAACAAGAAAAAGACTCTAATTACAGTTCAGAGAGTTCTTGCAGTTTCTGACAGCTTCTTCAAAGCCAATAACAACATATAAAAAAATCATGCATCTCAGACTAAATTATCAATCATTTCACATCAAACATCCAATAGATTTAGCGTAAAAATGTCAAAACAGTGAAATTTTTCTAATGTTGTAATAATACAACGGGCATACAGTTGTTCTATTTCCGATAATTTCTAATCTTTTACAAATTTATGTGTTTTATTCCAAAAAAAGTTCGTCCGAGAATAATGAATGAAACAGAAACAACCAAACTCAAAAACTACGGATATCCTTTTCTGCACGTTTATTGCTAATAAGAATATCATCTTTACATTAAATTATAATTATCATTGCGGTTTTTTGGAAGGCTGTTCTCTCCGTTCAGCGGTTTAAATATGAAAAAAAAAAACTTTGTTGTCGTTAGATTATGTGTTACATATTTGTTTTCGTTAATTTTTTCATATAAATAAGGCCGTTGGTTTTCTCGCTTGAATTTTTTTTACAGTATAATTTATAGCTGACTATGCGTTATGGACTTTGCTTATTGTTGAAGGCCGTACGGTCAGTAGTAATATCTGTCATTTTGGTCTCTTGTGGAGAGTTATCTCATTAGCAATCTTACCACATCTTTTTTATATTTGTATTTCTTAAAACTTCTTAAAATGTAAAAAATTGTAAAGATTTACAGAAAAATGATACAGTATTATTACAGAATTAAAAATGAAATATTGACTTGAAACATCGTCTCTTTTATCGTTGGATATACGTTACTGCAATTACGGATATCACATTAACAGTGATTATTCAGAAGAGGAATAAATCCCAAATCGTTGGATCACCTTGTTTATGTTTAATTGAAATATCGTTATTTAACGTGGTTGCTAAACGTAATATGATTAACCTACAGATGCATCAATGAATAAAGTTGTATAATATGATTATAAAATACTCCGCGTAAACATTTACACGGTCATTGTGGAATAATGTCAAATTTTACCTGTAATAAACTCATAATTATTACTTACATAATCACTGTGTCTAAACCACACCGGCAGAATTTGATCGGACTCGATGGTATCTAACGTCCGGCACAATGACGGAACATCAATAGACAGAAGAAAGATAGGTTTCTCCTTATTTTCTTATTTTTTTAATGATATCGAAGAATATATATACATATACAACTATTTTCTATTGTGAGATGCAATATTTTCTACAACCGTTCTATATTAACGGAGAAATAAGTCAAAATGCATGTCAAAATGACGAATTGAGTGAACCTTGCCACGGAATTGTTTAATTTCTCTTTAAATTGTTCACATTGTACGGAAAGAAAGGTACGGGAAGATAGATATTGACACGGAGATTGCAAATCTAGTTATTATGAGCATTTCAATAATTGTAACTCTGTGTATGGAACGAAAGAAATGGGTCATGTCAAAATGGAACTGGCCGGTTTCGTCAATGTATACAACCCGGTTTCGTCATAGATTTCAAAATTCATAACCCGGTTTGGTCAAATAAAAAAAATCATAATCGCATTACATTATAATTGATTATTTAATTTCAGAGTTCAAAAGGAGTTTTGTGGGTCGTTCGAAAACAAGTTCGTTCACCGGACAGCGGCTTATTATTCATATGAGTCTCAGATTCAAATAAATAATAAGCAAATTCCTACTCTTATAGAACTCAAATATTTTAATTTTACTTTGCATTCCGAACTTTTTTAACAGCATATTGAGATTAAAGCTCTTTAAATATGCGTTTTCTATATGAGTTATGGGAAAATATGTTGAACATGTTTAAACTTGAAATTAAAGTTTACGGTCTTAAAAATCGAAACACACAATTGATATGTGATTTTCTCGCACAAAAGAATGGACACCTTTATAAGTAATCTAATCATTCCATGTATGTAATCTTTTCTACCATCGTTAAAAATAAATCTTCTTAAGGATAAACGTTGATGATAAGACAAATGTATATGCATGCATAATATTTATCATTAATTGTAACTATACTGCTACATGTATGTACAAATTAGTATAATAGGCTCAGGTCATCGATAAAATTCAATAATAATTATTTTGTTAACATTATTAAAAAAAACGAGTCTGTACTGTCGCCATTGTGTTATGATGATCGTACACTGACGTTGGTCAATATATTTTGACAATATATACGGACAGACGGATACAGTTTATTTCAAAGTGGGCGTATTTCGAACAACTTGTACATACCGCCGAGCGTAGCGAGTCGAACAATATTATGATTATTTTTTGCTTTACAAAATCGTTAAATACAGGAATCAATATAGTTTTGGCAACCGAAGGTGGGGTCAGGGCGTGCAACCTATACGTCATCTAGATTCGCCACTTATCTTATAAAGTGTATAACGAATTAAAATATTGTAAGAAATGAGAAAACAGGGACACCCGGGAAATCGGATTATGTGAGTTGGATTATGTTTATTATAATAAATGCCGAATATCAAGTTCTTTTTATCGATTTCTATACATTTTTCTCAAATATATATAAAAGTTATATAGGAAAATGATAAGGCAGACAAATATACAAATAAATCGACTTGGCCGATATCCTAATAAAACTTATTGACCTTTAATTACGATTTTTTTTTCATTTCTTTGCGTTTTTACACGCCCATCCCAATTTTGACAGGACGTATTATTGTATACACCCGTCTGTCCATCCGTCCTTCCATCCGTCCGTTCCTTCATCTATCAGTCATTCGGTCCGTCCGTCCGTCCGTCCGTCTAGCTATCCGTCTATCTTTCTGTCCAGCGTAAACATGTCGCACCGTAACTAGAGAACAGCTTATCTAGTTTTCATGAAACTTAACAAAGTTTTTTCTTGAAATGGTCAAACGATTTGTAAACCTTTTAGTGAAAATCAAATTAAATCTTTTTGAGTTACAGAACTTTGTAAGTAAAACAGGAGTGTGTTTTTTTTTTACTGACATGTCGCGCCATATCTCAAAATGGTTAATCATTATTGCATCAAACTTTACACACTTCTTAGTAATATAAATCTTAACTTCTGCATACTTTAAGGTGATGTTTTAAATTTTGTTTTTTAAGCGTTAATTAGGTTTTCTTTGTAAAAAAAAGGGGGGTCACATACTGCGATGTATCTCAAAACCTATATAAAAAAAATATCATAATGTTAATGTTAAAAAAATAATTAGATATCAGTGTTTGCTATTGAGTATTTATATTCCATTTAAAATTAGTTTGAAGATCAGTGAAATAACGGATACGACTTTCATTAGGAAAATGTGTAGTACTATAATTACCTAAGTAAATAAATGTAAACACGCCAAGTTTACTTTATAATACATATATATTTAAATTCTTTCGAAAGACAATGTTCAGATCCGTGTTAACGTTGCTTTTCATAAATTGTTGGTTTAAAAAAAATATAAAAAACCGGGTGATATATATAGACGAAACCGGGTGTTGTGTAGTAAACAACAACGACGAAACCGGTGTATTTTTATTTGACATGACCTATTTCTTTCGTTCCATACACAGAGTTACAAGTATTGAGATGCTCATAATGACTAGTTTTGCAATCTCTGTGTCAGTATCTATCTTCCCGTACCTTTCTTTCCGTACAATGTGAACAATTTAAAGAGAAATTAAACAATTTTGAGGCAAGGTTCACTCAATTCGTCATTTTGACATGCATTTTGACTTATTTCTCCGTTAATATAGAACGGTTGTAGAAAATATTGCATCTCACAATAGAAAATAGTTGAATATGTATATATATTCTTCGATATCATTAAAAAAAATAAGAAAATAAGGAGAAACCTATCTTTCTTCTGTCTATTGATGTTCCGTCATTGTGCCGGACGTTAGATACCATCGAGTCCGATCAAATTCTGCCGGTGTGGTTTAGACACAGTGATAATATGGTTAACAACAAACTTCATATTATTTTATTTGAAGATCTAGAGTGTAGAAAATCGGAAACGGATCGAACCTATGCAGGACACAAAAACACCACAAAAAACGGATTGAATTGCGTCAACTGGACTTATCATAATAACATGAAAGAGGACGGTAATTACTGTAGGACACCAACAGGAGATCCGTTGTCGACGCCATGGTGCTATACTGGTCGAGCAGACAGCTTATATTTTGACATATGTAACATACCTATTTGCAATGGTAAGGTTTGATGGTAACAGAAGTATATTTAAACTATTTATTACAGTCACTACATATATTACTACAGAAGTTAATCTTGACCTTTTAGATCGCGGTTTAAGAACAATTTGACAAGTTTGAAGGGTAGAATGACCTTTAATTCCAGTCGTCGAAAATATTTTGTTTTCTACTTTAAAAGCAGTAACTGATAAAATTGAGAATGGAAATGGGGAGTGTGTCAAAGAGACAACAACCCGACTATAGAACAGACAACAGCAGAAGGTCACCAAAAGGTCTTCAGAAGAAATTCCCGCACCCGGAGGCGTCCTCCAGATTGCCCCAAAACACACACATGTGCTAGCCCAGGTGGTCGTGTGGTCTAGCGGGACGGCTGCAGTGCAGGCGATTTGGTGTCACGATATCACAGTAGCATGGGTTCGAATCCCGGCGAGGGAAGAACCAAAAATTTGCGAAAGCAAATTTACAGATCTAACATTGTTGGGTTGATGTTTAGACGAGTTGTATATATATAACAATGTTAGATCTGTAAATTTGCTTTCGCAAATTTTTGGTTCTGCGAAAGCAAATTTACAGATCTAACATTGTTGGGTTGATGTTTAGACGAGTTGTATATACATTATGTACACAGCCATGTATCACCATCATTGATGGCGATCCAATGGATACATCTGTTGTAGAGTTGTCACTGACTCAGACGTACTTATATATATATATATATATATACACTGTTGGGTTGATGTGTAGACGAGTTCTTTCCTCGCCGGGATTCGAACCCATGCTGCTGTGATATCACGACCCCAAATCCCCTGCACTGCACTAGACCACACGACCACTTGGGCTCTACAAAAATAAAGCTTTTGGTGGCCGTGTGTAACCTTTCCTAGTCACTTTTAATATAGCGTCGTACTACAGTACATGATATATAATGCATGGTGATGTTATTGTTACAAATCAGCTCAATTATATATAGTATTAATGCAAGATACAGTCACAAAATAATTATATTTATAAGTTCGTCTGAGTCGGTGACAACTCTACAATAGATTTATCCAACGGATCGCCATCAATGATGGTGATACATGGCTGTGTACATAATGTATATACAATTCGTCTAGACATCAACCCAACAATGTTAGATCTGTAAATTTGCTGTCGCAAATTTTTGGTTCTTCCCTCGCCGGGATTCAAACCCATGCTACTGTGGTATCGTGACACCAAATCGCCTGCACTGCAGCCGTCCCGCTAGATCTCATCACCACCTGGGCTCTACAAAAATAAAGCTTTCGGTGACCGTGTGTTACCTTTCCTCGTCAGTTTTAATCTAGCGGCGTACTACAGTTCATGATATATAAGGCATGGAGATGTTATTGTTACAGCCATGTATCACCATCCTTGATGGCGTAGCGATAGATAAATCTGTTGTAGAGTTGTCACTGACTCAGACGTACTCATGAATATAATTATTTTCTATGACTGTATCTTACATTAATTTGTAGGATCCTTTACTATAGATAATTGAGCTGATCGATAACAATAACCTCTTCATGCCTTATATATCATGTAGAGTAGTTCGCCACTAGATTCAAACTGACGAGCAAAGGTAACACACGGCCACCGAAGCTTTATTTTTGTAGAGCCCAGGTGGTCGTGTGGTCTAGAGGGACGGCTTCAGTGCAGGCGATTTGGTGTCACGATATCACAGTAACATGGGTTCGAATCCCGGCGAGGGAAGAACCAAAAATTTGCCAAAGCAAATTTACAGATCTAACATTGTTAGGTTGATCTTTAGACGAGTCGTATATACGTTATGTACACAGCCATTTATCACCATCATTGATGGCGATCCGATGGATAAATCTGTTGTAGAGTTGTCCCTGACTCAGACGTACTTATGAATATAATTATTTTCTGTGACTGTATCATACATTAATTTGTAGGATCCTTCACTATAGATAATTGAGCTGATCTGTAACAATAACATCTCCTAACCTTATATATCAAGTACTGTAGTACGCTGTTAGATTAAAACTGACGAGGAAGGGTAACACACGGCCACCGAGAGCTTTATTTTTGTAGAGCCCAAGTGGTCGTGTGGTCTAGCGGGACGGCTGCAGTGCAGGCGATTTGGTGTAACGATATCACAGTAGCATGGGTTCGAATCCCAGCGAGGGAAAAACAAAAAATTTGCAGTGCAGGCGATTTGATGTCACGATATCACAGTAGCATGGGTTCGAATCCCGGCGAGGGAAGAACCAAAAATTTGCGAAAGCAAATTTACATATTTTACATTGTTGGGTTGATGTTTAGACGAGTTGTATATACATTATGTACACAGCCATGTATCACCATCATTGATGGCGGTCCGATAGATACATCTGTTGTAGAGTTGTCACTGACTCAGACGTACTTATTTATATAATTATCTTCTGTCACTGTATCTTACATTAATTTGTAGGATCCTTTACTTTAGATTATTGAGCTGATCTGTCTCGTCAAAATATCAACCAAACAATGTTAGATATGCAAATTTGCTTTCGCAAATGTTTTGCTCTTTCCTCGCCGTAATTCAAACCCATGCTTCCAAGATAGCGTGACACCAAATCGCCTGCACTGCATCCGTCCCGCTAGATCACACGACCACCTGGGCTTACCTTTTTTCGTCAGATTTAATTTAGCGTCGTACTACAGTACCTGCTATATAAGGCATAGAGATGTTATTGTTACAGATCAGCTCAATAATGTAAGATACAGTCACAGAAAATAATTATATTAACAAGTTCGTCTGAGTCAGTGACAACTCTATATATATAGTTCAGTGATAATTAACGCCAAACTCAACTCCAAATTGTACATACGAAACTAAAATGAAAAATTAATACAAGACTAACAAAGGCAAGAGGCTTCTAACTTGGACCAGGCGCAAAATTGTGGCGGAGTAAAACATGTTTATGAGATACAAACATCGCCTTTGAAATTGCCAGGTCGAACTACTGTCTGTGCCAAGTCCAATTGTCGTTACAGTTAAATATGTTTCTAATTATGTTGATCGTAAAACGATTATCAAATTAACACTCTCAGTAAAGGTCAGTAATTTATTACTCGTTGACTCAGGAGGACAATTTTGGTTGCAGATTATGATTCTTCTCCCAGCGAGTAAGATGTTGAAACTGAAGCATTTAAATTAAATAAGCGAATGTGACGCAGTGATCATCTTATATATTTATTCCTTAAATTGTTTTTTTTGCTATAGTTAAATATTTTTTCATATTAACTTACCTGAAAATTTACTTCATACATTATTTTTTAATTAATATGTCCATATTTTCTGTATTAATTGCATATCATTGTATCTGCAGCTTATCAACAACATTCAAACACTAAGAGGTTACTCAAAAAAAACCTGTCATGTTAACTTTCTTTAACCATGAACAATAATATAAAAACCTGATGGCCTTCGCCATCTTTTTATGTGAATATTTTGAAGGGGGCACAGGGCACACAGTTAATAAACGGTTATGTCAACGTTCTAAAAAAGGGGACATCGTTCCCTTTTTTGGTACAATGGTTAGTGGGTTGTCCTTTACTGCAGAATTTTACACCCGAAAAAGATTATGCATTGCAAATACTCAATCGCGCTAAATGTAGGTTGTGGAAATTATAATCTGTACCATTTTTGAATATCTCCGGATTCAGAAGAAATCAAATATCTACACAAAAGGGCATTTATTTTTGGTCAATTGACGCAATGAATATTTCTGAGAATATAATACGTTTTGGTTTTTATAAAATGCAAGTTTTAATAGCATAAAGAAAAGGTTTATTTTTCGGGAAAAAGCAAAATCATTCATGCATAAAAACAAATGACTTTCAAGATGAATATATTTTAAGTTAGGGTCACACTGCCGATCAGACCAACTCGATCAATCTCGATCAAGACAAAGTAAGCGATTGGGAGACTGGTCTGACTCAATCGACAAGAATGTTCGGGGTGGTCTACCTTAGTCGTCATCGATCTGACTTTCTACCCGAGAGTTTTTGATTGATGTTAACACAAAAAGGCTATAAGTCAATCAAGTAGTTTTACCAAAAATAAATCGCTTCCGTTTATAAGCGTCTATCCCTATAAATATATTTATATAAATATCAAGTTGAGCGATATAGATATAAGGTGCATACACAGTTTTGATTGAGGCTTTATGCCTTACAAACATGCAATGTATTGTGCTGTACACTAGTTTTTAGATAACTAAAGACTAAATAAGCCTTCATAGAGGATTTATATAAGCACAAGTAACTTTTTTTGCCTGTTTCATATGAAATTATATTTTGGCCGTCTACTTTCCACAATTTTCTGATGTTATGTCCCGAAATTATTGAAGTGTTTCAAAATAACTCAATGAACTTTTTCAATCGAATTTCAATGAAATATGATGTCAAAAGAATATCTTTAAATTTGAAGTCTTGAAAAATAAATATCAATCATTTATTATGGTTTTAAAAAAAGTTTCAATCAAATGGATTGAAATTTCTATTTTGATCAAATTTAAGGGACATTTAATAAATAAAGTTTGTTCTTTATTTTTGCAATAATTTTGATCAAATAAATGCAGATTATTGTTGCCATGGCTACATCTAAGAGATCACATTTCACTATTTTAACCTCCTTAGAAGACGTTTTTTATACATTTATTGTGACTAAAATTATAACACAATGTTGACTAGTATTAAAGTCATGGACATTTATTGTTAAAATTCACGGTTAATAAAATATTCTGAATCCATCTTCCGGCATGTTCATTTTTGGTTTGTATAAACGACTGATAACGTCATAATCAAACTACGTTTCTAATGTCTATACTTTCGCGGACCATCGCACTTTAGCGTGTGGATTCATCGCACTTTAGCGTATACCATCGCACTTTAGCGTGACCATCGTACTTTAGCGTCCCCGTCGCACTTTAGAGTCCTATATATATATATATATATATATATCGCAAGTGGATTACGGTTGTCCATATTATGAATGTTACACAAGCCCTTATTTTCAACCACTCATCGTTAAGTCATTTGAATATTATTTTCTTTTAAACAACTGCATTTTTTACAACATAAAGTTTTGTTTTAAATACAAGTTATAGCTGATTAAGGACATCAAACCTCAATCGTCGAGGACAATAAGGACATCAAACCTCAATCGTCGAGGACAATAAGGACATCAAACCTCAATCGTCGAGGACAATATGGACATCAAACCTCAATCGTCGAGGACAATATGGACATCAAACCTCAATCGTCGAGGACAATATAGACATCAAACCTCAATCGTCGAGGACAATATGAACATCAAACCTCAATCGTCGAGGACAATAAGGACATCAAACCTCAATCGTCGAGGACAATATGGATATCAAACCTCAATCGTCGAGGACAATATGGACATCAAACCTCAATCATCGAGAACAATATGGACATCAAACCTCAATCGTCGAGGACAATAAGGACATCAAACCTCAATCGTCGAGGACAATATGGACATCAAACCTCAATCGTCGAGGACAATATGGACATCAAACCTCAATCGTCGAGGACAATATAGACATCAAACCTCAATCGTCGAGGACAATATGGACATCAAACCTCAATCGTCGAGGACAATAAGGAAATCAAACCTCAATCGTCGAGGACAATATGGATATCAAACCTCAATCGTCGAGGACAATAAGGACATCAGACCTCAATCGTCGAGGACAATATGGACATCAAACCTCAATCGTCGAGGACAATAAGGACATCAAACCTCAATCGTCGAGGACAATATGGACATCAAATCTCAATCGTCGAGGACAATATAGACATCAAACCTCAATCGTCGAGGACAATATAGACATCAAACCTCAATCGTCGAGGACAATATGGACATCAAACCTCAATCGTCGAGAACAATATGGACATCAAACCTCAATCGTCGAGGACAATATGGACATCAAACCTCAATCGTCGAGGACAATATAGACATCAAACCTCAATCGTCGAGGACAATATGGACATCAAACCTCAATCGTAGAGGACAATATGGACATCAAACCTCAATCGTCGAGAACAATATGGACATCTAACCTCAATCGTCGAGAACAATAAGGACATCAAACCTCAATCGTCGAGGACAATATGGATATCTAACCTCAATCGTCGAGAACAATATGGACATCAAACCTCAATCGTCGAGGACAATAAGGACATCAAACCTCAATCGTCGAGGACAATAAGGACATCAAACCTCAATCGTCGAGAACAATATGGAAATCAAACCTCAATCGTCGAGAACAATATGGACATCAAACCTCAATCGTCGAGGACAATATGGACATCAAACCTCAATCGTCCAGGACAATATGGACTTCAAACCTCAATCGTCGAGGACAATATGGACATCAAACCTCAATCGTCGAGGACAATAAGGACATCAAACCTCAATCGTCGAGAACAATATGGACATCAAACCTCAATCGTCGAGAACAATATGGACATCAAACCTCAATCGTCGAGGACAATATGGACATCAAACCTCAATCGTCCAGGACAATATGGACTTCAAACCTCAATCGTCGAGGACAATATGGATATCAAACCTCAATCGTCGAGGACAATATAGACATCAAACCTCAATCGTCGAGGACAATATGGACATCAAACCTCAATCGTCGAGGACAATATGGACATCAAACCTCAATCGTTGAGGACAATATGGACATCAAACCTCAATCGTCGAGGACAATAAGGACATCAAACCTCAATCGTCGAGGACAATATGGACATCAAACCTCAATCGTCGAGGACAATATGGATATCAAACCTCAATCGTCGAGGACAATATAGACATCAAACCTCAATCGTCGAGGACAATATAGACATCAAACCTCAATCGTCGGGGACAATAAGGACATCAAACCTCAATCGTCGAGGACAATATAGACATCAAACCTCAATCGTCGAGGACAATATAGACATCAAACCTCAATCGTCGAGGACAATAAGGACATCAAACCTCAATCGTCGAGGACAATATAGACATCAAACCTCAATCGTCGAGGACAATAAGGACATCAAACCTCAATAGTCGAGGACAATATGGATATCAAACCTCAATCGTCGAGGACAATATAGACATCAAACCTCAATCGTCGAGGACAATATAGACATCAAACCCCAATCGTTGAGGACAATATGGACTTCAAACCTCAATCGTCGAGGACAATATGGATATCAAACCTCAATCGTCGAGAACAATATGGACATCAAACCTCAATCGTCGAGGACAATATAGACAACAAACCTCAATCGTCGGGGACAATAAGGACATCAAACCTCAATCGTCGAGGACAATATGGACATCAAACCTCAATCGTCGAGGACAATATAGACAACAAACCTCAATCGTCGAGGACAATATAGACATCAAACCTCAGTCGTCGAGGACAATATGGATATCAAACCCCAATCGTCGAGGACAATATGGATATCAAACCTCAATCGTCGAGAACAATATGGATATCAAACCTCAATCGTCGAGGACAATATGGATATCAAACCCCAATCGTCGAGGACAATATGGACATCAAACCTCAATCGTCGAGGACAATAAGGACATCAAACCTCAATCGTCGAGGACAATATGGACATCAAACCTCAATCGTCTAGGACAATATAGACATCAAACCTCAATCGTCGAGGACAATATGGACATCAAACCTCAATCGTCGAGGACAATATGGACATAAAACCCCAATCGTCGAGGACAATATGGATATCAAACCTCAATCGTCGAGGACAATATAGACATCAAACCTCAATCGTCGAGGACAATATAGACATCAAACCTCAATCGTCGAGGACAATAAGGACTTTAAACCTCAATCGTCGAGGACAATATAGACATTAAACCTCAATCGTCGAGGACAATATGGACATCAAACCTCAATCGTCGAGGACAATATGGACATCAAACCTCAATCGTCGAGGACAATATGAACATCAAACCTCAATCGTCGAGAACAAGATGGACATCAAACCTCAATCGTCGAGGACAATATGGACATCAAACCTCAATCGTCGTGGACAATATGGACATCAAACCTCAATCGTCGAGGACAATATGAACATCAAACCTCAATCGTCGAGAACAAGATGGACATCAAACCTCAATCGTCGAGGACAATATGGACACTAAACCTCAATCGTCGAGGACAATATGGACATCAAACCTCAATCGTCGAGGACAATATAGACATCAAACCTCAATCGTCGAGAACAATATGGACATTAAACCTCAATCGTCGAGGACAATATGAACATCAAACCCCAATCGTCGAGAACAATATGGATATCAAACCTCAATCGTCGAGGACAATATGGACATCAAACCTCAATCGTCGAGAACAATATGGACATCAAACCTCAATCGTCGAGAACAATATGGATATCAAACCCCAATCGTCGAGGACAATATAGCCATCAAACCCCAATCGTCGAGGACAATATGGACTTCAAACCTCAATCGTCGAGGACAATATGAACATCAAACCCCAATCGTCTAGGACAATATAGACATCAAACCTCAATCGTTGAGAACAATATGGACATCAAACCTCAATCGTCGAGAACAATATGGACATCAAACCTCAATCGTCGAGAACAATATGGACATCAAACCTCAATCGTCGAGGACAATATAGACATCAAACCCCAATCGTCGAGAACAATATGGACATCAAACCTCAATCGTCCAGGACAATATGGATATCAAACCTCAATCGTCGAGGACAATATAGACATCAAACCTCAATCCTCGAGGACAATATAGACATCAAACCTCAATCGTCGAGGACAATATGGACATCAAACCTCAATCGTCGAGGACAATATGGATATCAAACCTCTATCGTCGAGGACAATATGGACATCAAACCCCAATCGTCGAGGACAATATTGACATCAAACCTCAATCGTCGAGGACAATATGGATATCAAACCTCAATCGTCGAGGACAATATGGACATTAAACCTCAATCGTCGAGAACAATAAGGACATCAAACCTCAATCGTCGAGGACAATATGAACAGCAAACCTCAATCGTCGAGGACAATATGGACATCAAACCCCAATCGTCGAGGACAATATTGACATCAAACCTCAATCGTCGAGGACAATATGAACATCAAACCTCAATCGTCGAGGACAATATGGATAACAAACCTCAATCGTCGAGGACAATATGGACATCAAACCTCAATCGTCGAGGACAATATGGACATCAAACCTCAATCGTCGAGGACAATAAGGACATCAAACCTCAATCGTCGAGGACAATATTGACATCAAACCTCAATCGTCGAGGACAATATGGACATCAAACCTCAATCGTCGAGGACAATATGGATATCAAACCTCAATCGTCGAGGACAATATGGACATCAAACCTCAATCGTCGAGAACAATAAGGACATCAAACCTCAATCGTCGAGGACAATATTGACATCAAACCTCAATCGTCGAGGCCAATATGGACATCAAACCTCAATCGTCGAGGACAATATGGACATCAAACCTCAATCGTCGAGGACAATATGGATAACAAACCTCAATCGTCGAGGACAATATGGACATCAAACCTCAATCGTCGAGGACGATATGGACATCAAACCTCAATCGTCGAGGACGATATGGACATCAAACCTCAATCGTCGAGAACAATATGGACATCAAACCTCAATCGTCGAGGACAATATGGATATCAAACCTCAATCGTCGAGGACAATATGGACATCAAACCTCAATCGTCGAGAACAATAAGGACATCAAACCTCAATCGTCGAGGACAATATTGACATCAAACCTCAATCGTCGAGGACAATATGGACTTCAAACCTCAATCGTCGAGGACAATATGGACATCAAACCCAATCGTCGAGGACAATATGAACATCAAACCTCAATCGTTGAGGACAATAAGGACATCAAACCTCAATCGTCGAGGACAATATGGACATCAAACCTCAATCGTCGAGGACAATATTGACATCAAACCTCAATCGTCGAGGACAATATGGACATCAATCCTCAATCGTCGAGGACAATATGGATATCAAACCTCAATCGTCGAGGACAATATAGACATCAAACCTCAATCGCCAAGGACAATATGGATATCAAACCTCAATCGTCGAGGACGATATGGACATCAAACCTCAATCGTCGAGGACAATATGGACATCAAACCTCAATCGTCCAGGACAACATGGACATCAAACCTCAATCGTCGAGGACAATATGGACATCAAACCTCAATCGTCGAGGACAAGATGGACATCAAACCTCAATCGTCGAAGACAATATGCACATCAAACCCCAATCGTCGAGGAAAATATGGACATCAAACCTCAATCGTCGAGGACAATAAGGACATCAAACCTCAATCGTCGAGGACAATATGGACATCAAACCTCAATCGTCGAGGACAATATGGACATCAAACCTCAATCGTCGAGGACAATATGGACATCAAACCTCAATCGTCGAGGACAATATGGATATCAAACCTCAATCGTCGAGGACAATATGAACATCAAACCTTAATCGTCGAGGACAATATGGACATCAAACCTCAATCATCGAGGACAATATGGACGTCAAAGCTCAATCGTCGAGAACAATATGAACATCAAACCTCCATCTGGGACAACATCCCTAATGCGCCTTGAAATGAGGAACTCAAAAGTCACGTGTAAAGATAAAATCTCTGTGTAGTGATATTGGACATGTTTCTATTTTTAGCAAATGACTGAACTTAATTATTTGTGGTGATTAGGAAAGTAGAGGAACATAGAATAAATGTGTAAAAACTATGGAGCTATTGAATGTGTTCAAAGTATTAAATTTTCAAAGAACTTATTGTGTTAAAAAGGGGATATTTTACCACAAGGTACGGGGCGCCGAATGGGACTCTTGTGGTTTTGTACAAAATTCAATTCTGTCATAACAAAATCATTTTTGTCTTACAAAACTATGTGCTACAGACTTATTTTGTGAGAACTTCAATTTTGTGATGACAAAATTCATTTGTGTAGACAAAATTCATTTTTGTCATGACAAAGTTCATTTTTGTAGACAAAATTCATTTTTGTAGACAAAATTCATTTTTGTAGACAAAATTCATATTTGTCATGACAAAAGTCAATTTTGTCTTAAAGGTATGCAAATATAAACATATTTGCATACAAAATTGACTTTTGTTACCTGATATGGAAATTAAATCACAAAAGTCAATTGTGTACGGTAAGATTCAATTTTGTGAGACAAAATTGACTTTTGTGAAACAAAATTAACTTTTGTGAGACAAAATTGACTTTTGTGAGACAAAATTGACTTTTGTGAGACAAAATTGACTTTTGTGAGACAAAATTGACTTTTGTGAGACAAAATTGACTTTTGTGAGACAAAATTGACTTTTGTGAGACAAAATTCAATTTTGTGAGACAAAATTCAATTTTGTCATTTTTGTTGAGACAAAATTCAATTTTGTCATTTTTATTGAGACAAAAGTCAATTTTGTTAATTTTGTTGAGACAAAAGTCAATTTTGTCAATTTTGTTGAGAAAAAGTCAATTATGTCAATTTTGTTGAGACAAAAGTCAATTTTGTCAATTTTGTTGAGACAAAAGTCAATTTTGTGACGACAAAATTCATTTTTGTGATGACAAAATTCATTTTTGTGATGACAAAATTGACTTTCGTGAGACAAAATTGACTTTCGTGAGATAAAAATCAATTTTGTTGAGACAAAATTCAATTTTGTTAATTTTGTTGAGACAAAATTCAATTTTGTTAATTTTGTTGAGACAAAATTCAATTTTGTCAATTTTGTTGAGACAAAATTCAATTTTGTCAATTTTGTTGAGACAAAATTCAATTTTGTCAATTTTGTTGAGACAAAACTCAATTTTGTCAATTTTGTTGAGACAAAAGTCAATTTTGTCAATTTTGTTGAGACAAAAGTCAATTTTGTAAATTTTGTTGAGACAAAAGTCAATTTTGTTAATTTTGTTGAGACAAAAGTCAATTTTGTCAATTTTGTTGAGAAAAAGTCAATTATGTCAATTTTGTTGAGACAAAAGTCAATTTTGTCAATTTTGTTGAGACAAAAGTCAATTTTGTGACGACAAAATTCATTTTTGTGATGACAAAATTCATTTTTGTGATGACAAAATTCAATTTTGTAACAACAAAATTGCCTTTTATGAGACAAAATTGACTTTCGTGAGACAAAATTGACTTTCGTGAGATAAAAATCAATTTTGTTGAGACAAAATTCAATTTTGTTAATTTTGTTGAGACAAAATTCAATTTTGTTAATTTTGTTGAGACAAAATTCAATTTTGTCAATTTTGTTGAGACAAAATTCAATTTTGTCAATTTTGTTGAGACAAAATTCAATTTTGTCAATTTTGTTGAGACAAAAGTCAATTTTGTCAATTTTGTCTCACAAAAGTCAATTTTGTGTAACAAAAGTAATTTTTGTGTAACAAAAGTCAATTTTGTGTAACAAAAGTCAATTTTGTGTAACAAAAGTCAATTTTGTGTAACAAAAGTCAATTTTGTGTAACAAAAGTCAATTTTGTGTAACAAAAGTCAATTTTGTGTAACAAAAGTCGATTTTGTATGCAAATTAGTTCACAGAAACCAAACTAAACTAATTTAAATACAAAATTGACTTTTGTCGCTCAATTTTCAAATTAGGTAACAAAAGTCAAGTCTGTGTAACAAAAATGAATTTTGTCATGACAAAAGTGACTTTTGTCCGCTGATAGATAATTTTGTATGACAAAATTTCAAATTTGTAGTATGATACAAATTTTGTTAAACTGAACTCATTTTTGTTGAACAAAAGTCACTTTTGTCCGTACAAAATTGAATTTTGAGTACAAAACCACAAGAGTCCCATTCGGCGCCCCGTACAAGGAGCCGCATCACAACAGGATGTTCGGGGTTTGCTAATTTACGGAAAAAGTAATCTCACTTCGTACCCCGAAAATTTAACCACATATGTGAAAATGTCACAGCTTCGAAACAAGCTATCATACATATCCAAGTTAACGATATGGACTGAGCTACAGGAAAAAACGTTACCATTACCGCCTATGTAAAAACAATTAAAGATTTTGACCCAACTTCGAGGACAATATGGACATCAAAACCAATTAGGACATCAAACCTCAATCGTCGAGAACAATATGGACATCAAACCTCAATCGTCGAGGACAATGTGGACATCAAACCTCAATCGTGGAGGACAATATGGACATCAAACCTCAATCGTCGAGAACAATATGGACATCAAACCTCAATCGTCGAGGACAATAAGGACATCAAACCTCAATCCTCGTGGACAATATGGACATTAAACCTCAATCGTCGAGGACAAGATGGACATCAAACCTCAATCGTCGAGGACAATATGGACATTAAACCTCAATCGTCGAGGACAATATGGACATCAAACCTCAATCGTCGAGGACAATAAGGACATCAAACCTCAATCCTCGTGGACAATATGGACATTAAACCTCAATCGTCGAGGACAAGATGGATATCAAACCTCAATCGTCGAGGACAATAAGGACATCAAACCTCAATCGTCGAGGATAATATGGACATCAAACCTCAATCGTCGAGAACAATATGGACATCAAACCTCAATCGTCGAGAACAATATGGACATCAAACCTCAATCGTCGAGGACAATGTGGACATCAAACCTCAATCGTCGAGAACGATATGGACATCAAACCTCAATCGTCGAGGACAATAAGGACATCAAACCTCAATCCTCGTGGACAATATGGACATCAAACCTCAATCGTCGAGGACAAGATGGATATCAAACCTCAATCGTCGAGGACAATATGGATCTCAAACCTCAATCGTCGAGGACAATAAGGACATCATACCTCAATCGTCGAGGACAATATAGACATCAAACCTAAATCGTCGAGGACAATATGGACATCAAACCTCAATCGTCGAGGACAATATGGATATCAAACCTCAATCGTCGAGGACAATATAGACATCAAACCTCAATCGTCAAGGACAATAAGGACATCAAACCTCAATCGTCGAGGACAATATGGATATCAAACCTCAATCGTCGAGGACAGTATGGACTTCAAACCTCAATCGTCGAGGACAATATGGACATCAAACCTCAATCGTCGAGGACAATATAGACATCAAACCTCAATCGTCGAGGACAATATGGACATCAAACCTCAATCGTCGAGGACAAGATGGACATCAAACCTCAATTGTCGAGGACAATATGGACATCAAACCTCAATCGTCGAGGACAATAAGGACATCAAACCCCAATCGTCGAGGACAATATGGACATCAAACCTCAATCGTCGAGGACAATATGGACATCAAACCTCAATCATTGAGGACAATATGAACATCAAACCCCAATCGTCGAGGACAATATGGACATCAAACCCGAATCGTCGAGGACAATATGGACACTAAACCTCAATCGTCGAGGACAATATGGACATCAAACCTCAACCCTCGAGGACAATAAGGACATCAAACCTCAATCGTCGAGGACAATATGGACATCAAACCTCAATCGTCGAGGACAATATGGACATCAAACCTCAATCGTCGAGAACAATATGGACATCAAACCTCAATCGTCGAGGACAATAAGGACATCAAACCTCAATCGTCGAGGAAAATATGGAAATCAAACCTCAATCGTCGAGGACAATATGGACATCATACCTCAATCGTCCAGGACAATATGGACATCAAACCTCAATCGTCGAGGACAATATGGACATCAAACCTCAATCGCCAAGGACAATATGGACATCAAACCTCAATCGTCAAGGACAATATAGACATCAAACCTCAATCGTCGAGGACGATATGGACATCAAACCTCAATCGTCGAGGACAATATGGACATCAAACCTCAATCGTCGAGGACGATATGAACATCAAACCTCAATCGTCGAGGACGATATGGACATCAAACCTCAATCGTCGAGGACAATATGGACATCAAACCTCAATCGCCAAGGACAATATGGATATCAAACCTCAATCGTCGAGGACGATATGAACATCAAACCTCAATCGTCGAGGACAATATGGACATCAAACCTTAATCGTCCAGGACAACATGGACATCAAACCTCAATCGTCGACGACAATATGGACATCAAACCTCAATCGTCGAGGACAAGATGGACATCAAACCTCAATCGTCGAGGACAATATGCACATCAAACCCCAATCGTCGAGGAAAATATGGACATCAAACCTCAATCGTCGAGGACAATATGGACATCAAACCTCAATCGTCGAGAACAATATGGACATCAAACCTCAATCGTCGAGGACAATAAGGACATCAAACCTCAATCCTCGTGGACAATATGGACATCAAACCTCAATCGTCGAGGACAATATGGACATCAAACCTCAATCGTCGAGGACAATATGGACGTCAAAGCTCAATCGTCGAGAACAATATGGACATCAAACCTCAATCGTCCAGGACAATATGGACTTCAAACCTCAATCGTCCAGGACAATATGGACATCAAACCCAATCGTCGAGGACAATATGGACATCAAACCCCAATCGTCGAGGACAATATGGACATAAAACCCCAATCGTCGAGGACAATATAGATATCAAACCTCAATCGTCGAGGACAATATTGACATCAAACCTCAATCGTCCAGGACAATATGGACATCAAACCTCAATCGTCGAGGACAATATGGACATCAAACCTCAATCGTCGAGGACAATATGGACATCAAACCTCAATCGTCGAGGACAATATGGACATCAAACCTCAATCGTCAAGGACAATATGGACATCAAACCTCAATCCTCGAGGACAATATGGACATCAAACCTCAATCGTCGAGGACAATATGAACATCAAACCTCAATCGTCGAGGACAATATGAACATCAAACCTCAATCGTCGAGAACAATATGGACATCAAACCTCAATCGTTGAGGACAATATGGACATCAAACCTCAATCGTCGAGGACAATATGGACATCAAACCTCAATCGTCGAGGACAATATGGATACAGACCTCAATCGTCGAGGACAATATGGACATCAAACCTCAATCGTCGAGGACAATATGGACATCAAACCTCAATCGTCTAGGACAATATGGATATCAAACCTCAATCGTCGAGGACGATATAGACATCAAACCTCAATCGTCGAGGACAATAAGGAAATCAAACCTCAATCGTCAAGGACAATAAGGACATCAAACCTCAATCGTCGAGGACAATATGAACATCAAACCTCAATCGTCGAGGACAATAAGGACATCAAACCTCAATCGTCGAGGACAATAAGGACATCAAACCTCAATCGTCGAGGACAATATGGACATCAAACCTCAATCGTCGAGGACAATATGGACATCAAACATCAATCATCGAGGACAATATAGACATCCAACCTCAATCGTCGAGGACAATATGGATATCAAACCTCAATCGTCGAGGACAATATGGACATCAAACCTCAATCGTCGAGGACGATATGGACATCAAACCTCAATCGTCGAGGACAATATGAACATCATAGCTCAATCGTCGAGGACAATATGGATATCAAACCTCAATCGTCGAGGACAATATGGACATCAAACCTCAATCGTCGAGGACAATATGGACATCATACCTCAATCGTCGAGGACAATAAGGACATCAAACCTCAATCCTCGTGGACAATATGGACATCAAACCTCAATCGTCGAGGACAATATGGACATCAAACCTCAATCGTCGAGGACAATATGGACATCAAACCTCAATCGTCAAGGACAATAAGGACATCAAACCTCAATCGTCAAGGACAATAAGGACATCAAACCTCAATCGTCGAGAACAATATGGATATCAAAACCAATCGTCGAGGACAATATGGGTATCAAACCTCAATCGTCGACGACAATATGGACATCAAACCTCAATCGTCGATTACAATATGGACATCAAACCTCAATCGTCGAGAACAATATGGACATCAAACCTCAATCGTCGAGGACAATAAGGACATCAAACCTCAATCGTCGAGGACAATATGGATATCAAACCTCAATCGTCGAGGACAATATGGACATCAAACCTCAATCGTCGAGGACAATAAGGACATCAAACCTCAATCGTCGAGAACAATATTGATATCAAACCTCAATCGTCGAGGACAATATGGACATCAAACCTCAATCGTCGAGAACAATATGGATATCAAACCTCAATCGTCGAGGACAATATGAACATCATACCTCAATCGTCGAGGACAATATGGATATCAAACCTCAATCGTCGAGGACAATATGGACATCAAACCTCAATCGTCGAGGACATTATGGACATCATACCTCAATCGTCGAGGACAATATGGATATCAAACCTCAATCGTCGAGGACAATATGGACATCAAACCTCAATCGTCAAGGACAATAAGGACATCAAACCTCAATCGTCGAGAACAATATGGATATCAAAACCAATCGTCGAGGACAATATGGGTATCAAACCTCAATCGTCGAGAACAATATGGACATCAAACCTCAATCGTCGATTACAATATGGACATCAAACCTCAATCGTGGAGAACAATATGGACATCAAACCTCAATCGTCGAGGACAATAAGGACATCAAACCTCAATCGTCGAGGACAATATGGATATCCAACCTCAATCGTCGAGAACAATATGGATATCAAACCTCAATCGTCGAGGACAATATGGACATCAAACCTCAATCGTCGAGGACAATATGGATATCAAACCTCAATCGTCGAGAACAATATGCACATCAAACCTCAATCGTCGAGGACAATATGGACATAAAACCTCAATCGTCGAGGAGAATATGGACATCAAACCTCAATCGTCGAGGACAATATGGACATCAAACCTCAATCGTCGAGGAGAATATGGACATCAAACCTCAATCGTCGAGGACAATATGGACATCAAACCTCAATCGTCGAGGACAATATGGACATCAAACCTCAATTGTCGAGGACAATATGGATATCAAACCTCAATCGTCGAGGAGAATATGGACATCAAACCTCAATCGTCGAGGACAATAAGGACATCAAACCTCAATCGTCGAGGACAATATGGACATCAAACCTCAATCGTCGAGGACAATATAGACATCAAACCTCAATCGTCCAGGACAATATGGACTTCAAACCTCAATCGTCGAGGACAATATGGATATCAAACCTCAATCGTCGAGAACAATATGGATATCAAACCTCAATCGTCGAGGACAATATAGACATCAAACCTCAATCGTCGAGAACAATATGGATATCAAACCTCAATCGTCGAGAACAATATGCACATCAAACCTCAATCGTCCAGGACAATATGGACTTCAAACCTCAATCGTCGAGGACAATATGGATATCAAACCTCAATCGTCGAAAACAATATGGATATCAAACCTCAATCGTCGAGGACAATATAGACATCAAACCTCAATCGTCGAGAACAATATGGATATCAAACCTCAATCGTCGAGAACAATATGCACATCAAACCTCAATCGTCGAGGACAATATGGAGATAAAACCCCAATCGTCGAGGACAATATGGACATAAAACCCCAATCGTCGAGAACAATATGGACATCAAACCTCAATCGTCGAGGACAATATGGACATCAAACCTCAATCGTCCAGGACAATATGGACATTAAACCTCAATCGTCGAGAACAATATGGATATCAAACCTCAATCGTCGAGAACAATATGCACATTAAACCTCAATCGTCGAGGACAATATGGACATAAAACCCCAATCGTCGAGGACAATATAGACATCAAACCTCAATCGTCGAGGACAATATGAACATCAAACCTCAATCGTCGAGGACAATATGGACATCAAACCTCAATCGTCCAGGACAATATGGACATCAAACCTCAATCGTCGAGGACAATATGGACATCAAACCTCAATCGTCCAGGACAATATGGACATCAAACCTCAATCGTCGAGAACAATATGGATATCAAACCTCAATCGTCGAGAACAATATAGACATAAAACCCCAATCGTCGAGGACAATATGGACATCAAACCTCAATCGTCGAGGACAATATGGACATCAAACCTCAATCGTCCAGGACAATATGGACATCAAACCTCAATCGTCGAGAACAATATGCACATCAAACCTCAATCGTCGAGGACAATATGGACATAAACCCCAATCGTCGAGGACAATATGGATATCAAACCTCAATCGTCGAGGACAATATGGACATAAAACCCCAATCGTCGAGGACAATATGGACATCAAACCTCGATCGTCGAGGACAATATGGACATCAAACCTCAATCGTCGAGGACAATATGGATATCAAACCTCAATCGTCGAGGACAATAAGGACATCAAACCTCAATCGTCGAGAACAATATGGCAAGCAACCCTACACAAAAATCAACACAGAAAACAAAAGACTGAGCAACACAAACTTAATCAAAAACCAGGAGTATTCTAAGGTGGTAAGAAAAGGTAAACAGATTCTGCTCTTCATGTGACAGCTTCCATTGCTCATATACATACAAACTTGGTTACAGTCTGATTTAGTCCGTAACATTCCAGGAGAGGACAAGATTGTTGTTCAACATTTGGAACATTTACATTTACTTGTGAAACAGATTGTCCATAGCAGTCTAAATGATACATATATATTTGAAAATATAAGAATGGTAGTTAAAATATTAGACCACAAGCTTATCTCATTAAAATATACTGAATGGTGCATATCTATCCGACTTTCCAATGTTATGTTCCGTTTTAGATATTTATAATTTTTTTTTATATTGAACTTGTTCGATTTTTATTTATGAATTTAGACACACTTTTTAGTGTTAATAAAATTGAATTTTTTTATGACCAACAAACACACGATAATCTTAAAAAGGACATAAAATGTTACATGCATATGCTTTACCAAACGATTAGTTGTAACAGACATATGTATATTACATTTATTGGAGATATATGCGAATTTATATATTTTTCAGATATTTTTTGGGGGGAGGAGAAATCCTCAATCTTGAGGCATTTTTTTTCGCCCATGACAACATTGTTAAGAGTGCCTGACAAGACTGGTTGGTTCTAACGTTAAATGTAATTTGTGGTTATCTAATTTTGCATATGTATAATAATAATAAATATATCTTGTTATGAACCAACATCAACTGATAATCATATATCTCAAACAGGAATGGTTTGTCCAGATCTTTCTAATCATCATTTGGAAGCATTGGACGGAAAGGCACAATACCAGTATGGCGAATCAGTAATCGTTCAATGTAAAAAGAGGTACACAATGACAAGTGGACAGATACACCTTACATGTTTACATTCTGGAAAATGGAATGATTCACTGCCTACATGTGAAGGTTTGTAAACGTATACCGATAGTAATTCGTTTCTTCTTGGTTTATATTGATTCCCTGGAAAGTTCAGATCTAGGTTCAAAGAAAATGTTTACAAAGGGAATGGATTCCTGTGTGTTCGTTTTTATATTATACAGCAGATTGTCTTTTTTTAAACAACATTTCATTTTCTTAGATGCTAAAAACACGGAAATTGTGTTTTCAATATAAAAAGAAGACATCGGGTTTTAGCTATAGACAATAAGACACCAGCTAAATGACGCTACTGTAATGATAAAAAGTATGTTAACTTGAAAATAAGCCATCGCAAAACGAATCGTATGTATTTCAACAGAAAGTAAAAACAACACAATTATAACCAAATAAACAAAAACAAAAAACAAAAAGCAAAATAAACAGGAACAAATATGCCTCTTTGTCGTAGCAAATTTAATAAATTAAACTAGAACGTCGTCATTTTTTTAATTTTGTATAAAATTCACATTGTATCGTAGAATTATAGGTTACCAATAGATCTATTGCATGGGAGTTTATGTGTTGAAATATGAAGACTTCGGTATGTCCGATTTTTAAGCAATTAAAAATGCTAGGGCATGACTTATATTTAGGTAAACAGTATAGAACATACAAAGGGGTAATCTTCTATTGATCGTCTTTTGCAACTTATATTAGTCGAATAACAAAACCAACATTGGCACCATCAAAAAGACCCACATCAGATTTCATCCAGAAATCATTACATAGAAACTAAGAATTATTCACTATACCATTTTTGTCAGGTAAAAGCTATGTCATTAATATATCAGTTTTGAAAGTACAGAAAATAAATAGATGTCTTCTATTCCGTCGGCAATGTTTTGGGAAAGTAAAAACTGAATTTACAAACAAGGCCGAAACTGATACTTCACATGTATGATTAAAAAGAATATGACATTTTTAGCTTTTCTCATCACTTTGCGTCCGGCGTCTGTCGTCGTAGTCGTCGTCGTCGTCCGTCGTCGTTAAAATTTACAAAAATCTTCTCCTCTGAAACTACTTGGCCAAATTTCACCAAACTTGGCCACAATCATCATTGGGGTATCTAGTTTAAAAAATGTGTGACGTTACCTGGCCAACCAACCAAGATGGCCGCCATGGCTTAAAATAGAACATAGGGGTAAACTGTAGATTTTGGATTATTACTCTGAAACCAAAGCATTTAGAGCAATTCTGACACGGGTGAAATTGTCTATTAAATCAAGATCTATCTACCCTGAAATTTTAGTCAAATCAGGCAACCCGTTGTTGGGTTGCTGCCACCAAATTAGTAATTGTAAGGAAAATTTTGCAGTGTTTGGTTTTTATCTTGAATATTATTGTGGATAGAGATAAACTGTAAACAGCAATAATGTTCAGCAAAGTAAGAACTACAAAAAAGTCAGCATAACCAAAATTGTCAGTTGACCCCTTTAGGATTTATTCCCCTCTCTAGTCAATTTTTAACCATTTTTCAAACATTTTAGTATTCTTTTAAAAAAATCTTCTCCAACTTTAACTACTGGGCTAAATTTAACCAA
Organism: Mytilus trossulus; assembly: GCF_036588685.1. Classification (NCBI taxonomy): domain Eukaryota; kingdom Metazoa; phylum Mollusca; class Bivalvia; order Mytilida; family Mytilidae; genus Mytilus; species Mytilus trossulus. The sequence goes on from NC_086373.1 coordinate 95,654,695, forward strand.
ACTTGGCCACAATCATAATTGGTGTATCTAGTTTAAAAAATGTGTGACTCGACCTGGCCAACCAACAAAGATGGCCACCATGGAGGAACATTTTGAATTCAGATCAGGGTGAAAAATTGTTCATGAAAATTGTAGAATTATACACATAAAAAAAAGTATTGCAACACCAAATTGAAATTCAAATTAAAAAAACACTTTATATTTTTTTGTTAAATAATTTGTTGAAACAGAACTAGTTAAACACTATTTATATATCACCTGAGTTTATACAATAAATATCGACTCTATCAGTTTTTATCTGCACATGCAGCTACTGTACCCAATCGTAGCCCGGATTTAAACCATATCGTGCATATTTGGGTACAATTGGGCGTATAGTGCATGAAAAGACATCCCAGTTCAAACAAGTCATGAAATAAACAATAAATTTCGTCAAGAATGGTTGCTGCTAGCTTAGTAACAAAGTAGTCGACTTATGGCAGGAATCAGAAGATGTTAAGATGCGGTTATCCATTTGAATGGAGGCTGCGCACAAAGTACTTATTCTTTGGCGTATAACGATCAACCATATATAAAGATTAATTTTGAATTGTCTGACGTTGTAAAGTTCGACTACAGTAAAAGTTGTAAAATGCATTTTTTTGTACAAAAAATACTTCATTTTGTTATAAAAATTTTGGTTTTTCACACATTTTTTGTTCGTTTTAAAGCCAATGTTATCATAAACTACGTTTCAATATTATTTTACAAATATTCTATTATATTCCACCCATAATAAGAGACTGATTTTTCAAGTTTTAAAAAATCAAGGTGTTGCAATACTTTTTCCCGCGATTGAAATGTTGTATATGCGTCAGACTAAAGTCTCATCTGTGACGCTCGTACAAAAATATTAAAAAACAATATTAAAAAAGCAAAATAAAGTACAACGATGAAGTGCATTGAGGACCACAAATTCCCAAGATAAGTTAATAATTATAATTATTCTTTTTCTCGGTAATCTGATCACATACCACCTTTACAACCATCTTTTTGATTTGAAAGATAAAGTATGTAACCAGATACAGACCTGTAAAGTGATTCTTTTATCACGAACAATCATTCAGTTGTATCTCATTCACCTACTCAGTATAGACACAAGGATTACATTTTATATTTAGGCCAGACGCGTCTCGTCTACATAAGACTCACCAGTTACGCTCTAATCCCCAAAAAGTTTCAATGGCTAAATAAAGAACGAAGTTGAAGAAGTTTGAGGACCAAAATTCCTAAACATTTTGCCAAATACAGCAAAGTAAATCTATTCCTGAGGTAGAAAAGCATTAGTATTTAAGAGAGCTAAAAGGTTTTAATCTCACTAAAAGGAAAATGAAAGTCAAGATCAGAGATCAAGGTCATTTCTGACACTTTCCATGATATATACAAAAAAGAACTAGTGCAAAATGTTTTCCTCATTGTGATAACGTTATGAATCATTCTGTCTGAAACAATCATAAGACATCTTATTAGAAGTTATTGACCCTAAAATAGTTATATTTAAGATAAATTGATTAAAACTCCCAACTTGGTACATGATAAAACCATTATAAAATGTTGGAACACCATGTGACCTTAAACAATATCATCCGGAAATGACCTTGAGTCAACTTGAAGTAGCATTTTTTGCACATATATAATGCAAAAATTACCTAGAAACCATATATACTTTAAAACGAAATTTCTAAACCTTTCAGCTAAGAACAGAATTAACTCTCAATAAATTTGAAGTATCTAAAGTCGCCCTTATTAGACAAAAGTATATAACAATATATTCTAGAATCAGTGTTATTGTAGCTGTCATATAAAAACGGAAGTGAAAATTACTAATACGGATGAAGCAAGTTATACCCTTAATTTTGACAAAAGTATATAGACACCATATACGTCTTGAATCGGTATGAATAAACCTATGATTTAGTTTAAGATATTTGTTAATAGTGGATTGGTTTCTCTCTTAACACGGGTAAACAATGTATCTTCCCCTTCCGACGGACTATCATCGTTTCCTCAAGACCATACTCGCAAATAGTGTCAAGGGAGAGCCGAAAACTCAGTCCATGAAATTTAATCCCGAAACAGAAATCGAATGTTCAATCAGGAACCTTTGTGTTAGTAGTTCGATGCACTAACAACTACACCACGGCTCTCTTATTCGACTCCGATAGTAACATTGAGTCCCCGTAAATAGCTTGTAATTAATCATCTCATCAATTGTTTGGATTTGACAGAAGATATTTGACCCTTTCTGAAAGGGCATAATCACTTCAACCGTTTTTGAAAAGACAAAATTAACTTTATTATTAAACCAATCATTGGGTCTTTCTCAATGACATCAGGTATCATAGTACTGCAACTGACATCGAAAAAGACGCTTAGTTAAAGAGTTTAATGGTCCGGAATAACACACGGCTGCAAGTTGTTTTAAATGATAGAATAATATCTATATTTTAATTTCCGTCGGGTCGTAAAAAGTTTCTATGGTCACATTTTTGTATTTTATCTCTTTAATAGGGGTACCCCTCAATTTACGGTAATGGGTAGTTACCTTAAAATCCAAAAATATATTTTTTTGGTTAAATTTCCTTCTATTTTCGTAAATATTTTCATTGCACATATCATCAAGAATCATCGGAATGATGAAGACATAAATATAATACCATCTCCAAGTAAAACTTTCAAAATTAAAGTTGGCTGTTTTTTAGATAGAAATTTAACGCGTTTTTCTTTGAAAACGAGAAAACGCACGATTCAAAAACAGTATTTGACATTTGAGAGGATAAAACATATTAATGAGATACTGCATGCAAATTTTGTTGGGCAAATTCCAAGCAATTTGGTCAAAAACTCAAAAATAAAAACATCGTTTGTACCTTTTTTAATTACAGAAATTTCCTATCCGTCAATCAACTCCAGCATTTATTTTTTCCTTCACAATCAATTTGATAGTTTCGATGTGACTATGTAGATTTTGTAGGAGAAGTTAATTCGTTTTTATGTGATTTGAATATACTTAGTTGTTTTTTCGTGTATTTTCTGTAAATAAGTTATATTTTTGTTAATAAAATTTTGACTTTTTATAAAAGTTAACCAAATCCTTCGGATAAGAGGGTTTTCCGGATAATGACTATAGATGATATTGTGTGAAAATACATTGTATGTTAATGTTAACCTCAGAGCAATTAATATGCATGCAAGTGGTCGGGGAAAAGTACTATAAGTTTCGCAGAGTTATGTTGTGTGACAAGGTGATGCTAAAACCAACTTCTCTTTATATTCTGCTTTCCTTTGACGAATCATCAGTGATGTTATGAGACTTGCACCAGAAGACACAATTGGTGCGTCCTTAAATTAGATTGATTGATTCATTGTTGGTTGCTTCCGTCCAGTGGCAAATATTTCATGCATGTTCAGGACGAGAATAAGTTAACAATAAAAACAATAGGTAGGTTTTGTCATAATAGAGACCATTCTGGATGATGGTCGGTAAAATTTTGACTGCCACTGGAAAATGATGGTATATAAGATCGGGACAGAAATTTTCCATCGCAACAGACAACCTTTCGATCCCTCAAAGAGCTGTTGTAAGGGTTTTTAACGTGCAAAGAACGTGGCCCTCCCTTTACCCGAGGCATCGGATTTAACGTCCCCATTGTGACCGGACGTGACTGCGAACTTGATACATCCCGCACAGCAAAACGGACGCCACACTCCTTTTTACTACCGGTCAGGAGAAGAACAAGTGAATATATTTAGTTTTCCCAGTCACCCTTTGGGAACATTAAATTAGAAAGAACAGAAATCCATATATTTGATCAAACTGATCGGCATGTATCCTCACAACCTGACACTTTTATACGATCTCGCGCTCAGTTTCTTCCTTGTAGTTTGGACATGAAAAAAGGGTTTTTGTGTAAAAGAATATTTTACAAAAAACAGAAAACTACACAAAACTGAGTCCTCTAAACGTGTTGACAGTCTTTTGAGTTGTGCTTATTGATGTGAGTAATCATTTATCCATGCATAACCAAGTACTTATTGAAGTCAACACCTGTGCAATTTTAAAAAGTAAAGTAGTTACTGAAAAATAAGAATTTCAACTTGCTGTCAGTTCATTAATAACGATTGTTAGTGAAGTGATTTGTTCTCCCATAAGAAAAAGCCTTTCTCATGTAGCACACACTCTACATATACCGATCACTTTTACCAAGTTTGTCTCTGATACTTACAAAACTGCCAAACTCAAGAACTTACTAGATATTGTGACACCTTAAAATTTAGACACAGGGGGCCAACGGATATGAAATATAGAGTTTAGCTCTGAATTCAATATAGAGGATGCCATTTTCAAAATTACACCAAGGTGTGTCTGAAAAAATCAAGGATGCATTAAAAGAAGAACATTTATATTCACCCTGCCACCAGTGTCCTTATGAGCTATGTTTCGTTTTGGTATTTCTATGGAAATGAAGCCTGCATAGCTTCTTAATAGATATAGAAAGATGTGGTTTGAGTGCCAATGATACAACACACCATTAAAGTCACAATTTATAAAAGTAAACCATTATAGATCACGGTCCGGTCTTCAACACGAAGCCTAGGTTCAAAAGTTCTTTTGTTAGTTAATTGATGAAAAATAACACAAAGGCGCTTCTGGAACCGTTTACTGTCCTTATAGATAACCAAAAATTCGTAAATGTATGGCTATTACAAAATCAATCGTTTTTGTAGCAACATTCGACCCATTACGTTTGGGATTGGCAGTGCAGATATATCATGCATATGCATATGGGAATACAATGTATGTGTCACGAACATTGATCGAAACTTTGTACTCTCATTGCTTTTGTGTTTCCTATGCAAAGGTAAGACTGTATATGACGAGTTTGACCGAATCATGACGGTAATTACGCTCCAGATAGCATTTGTACTCAAAAACTGTTTGCTTTGAACAAACTCTGTCCTGCGCCGAACTTGTTCTTATAAAAAAGGAAAGTATCTTGTAATGCTAATACTCTTACTGGATCCGCATATGATGACTAAGAGATTGATTCATGTCCCTATTTAATGATTACTTGAGCTATTATGTTTCGCTTTTAAAAATTATATAAGGATCATGACTGATTTTGAATTACAATATTAGAAAATTGGCATTGCTTTGTATAATTTTTCATCCTTCCCTTAAACAAAATATTGAGTTAACTTTTTTACCAGGATTGTCACACTAAAAAAAATGTTCACTAAACTGACTTTGTTTTACACTCATTATTTTTAAACCTCGCATTCACCTCGGGTGCCTATAGTATATTTTGTGTTTTAACTGCTCTGTCCAGGCTTTGCAAATACACAATATGTATTTATCATTCTATAAGTAGATACTAATTTTCACAAAATACACAACCTTTACGATGCAAAATTAAAAACACTGTTTCAGCGCTTGAATTTTGGTATTTTTCAAAGATAGCAAAAACATTGAAATAACTTGATAAACTGGTGTTTTATAGTTTAGAAAATAATTCTGTAAGATACTATAGTGAAACACTATACACAATATGAAAGTTTATGGATGTGAAAAGGTCAAGGTCACTTCTTCTTTTGCTATATCTTAAATGGAAAAAATCAGAAGGTTCCAAATCAACGCTATTTTGTAATGGCAGCTCTTCTTATAAGTAGTCCAATTTGTCGTTTTAACATCGTTTTATAGCATATGCTTATAATTGAATCGTTTTTGTAGCATTCTATTGAATAAATTTCAAAATATTTCCCCTTTTTGTCCTTGTGGTTGAAATATTGATATTTTTAGGTCTGACCTTTAACTTCAATTTCACAAAATTGTGATCACTCTGGATTTTTACGACCCAACTTTTCTTATTGTTCACGTTTTCCCTTTTCCATCGATATATAATTTAGGTGTGTGTTCTTCCGGACCATTAAAGTTTTAAAAAATGAACTCTGGTTGCAGTGCTATCAATACCTGTGGAAAATATTTGAAGGAAAAAGTAAAATCACAAACATGCCGAACGCCGAGGAAAATTCAAACTGAATCAAATGAAAAAATCAAAAGCTCAACCACACGAAACAAATATATAACAACTGTCATATTCTTTAATAGGATTTATAGTGTTTATAGTGTTTGCCAGCTTTTTATGGTTGATCTATACCTTTGACCTCACAGCATATGTTGGTTCGGCAAGTGTATGCCAGTATATTACAAGAAAAATATGGAAAGAAAGACCTTTTAATTGTTCATTAACAATTTATCTTTAATTACGTTTTATATTTTATAGTGAACTGTAGTTTCGTTGATCCATCGGCTCTTTTATGTACCGTTTATTATTATACAGACTTTTTATATTGATATATAAAAAAAAAATCTGTTATTGCATCTTACGATCCTTTACGACAGATAAGTAATCTAATCTACCGTCAATTCCATTTTCATACCTTATATATCGTGTAACTCTAGATTCCACTGAATCGGAAATGTACCACTAGGCCACAGAAAGCTGAATTTTCAGTTCAGTCTAGCTGGTGAAGTGGTCTGGACCGCTGAACACAGTACAAGCAGTGTTAACTCGATATCCAATAAGCATAAGTTTGATTCACTGCGAGGAAAACACAAAAATTTGCTTCTGCAAACTTGCTGATTTAACATTGTTATGTTAATACTTATGAGTAATCAAATATGGTAGTCAAACTGAAATATCTATGTGCTCAGGATCTATTTGTTTTTACATTTTCCATTTAAAAGTAACACCAGCTTAGTACATACAAATAATCAACCCATTACTAACATGTTTCCGGTTTAATCTTCTTGTAATGGTTGCAAAATTCATAAAATAACACCATTTCATTCTGCTTGTGGAATGTGTACGTTGTTACTCCGTTTTTAACATGGTGTAATGATTATAATATTTTTATTTATCCATTTCTCTGTCCCAATTGTGTTTTCCTTTATTTATAATGTAAACATAACGTAAGGTAGCAAAAAACAGTTAGGAAAAAATATTAAAATTTGCCCTTATAATTTTTACCATCCCCTTTTGATTGCTTACTTGCAATATCAAACTTTCTGTTTGTCATATATGGGCATATGTATGTTATCAGAATCTTCCATAAATTTAATATCTAGTATATAAAATGGTAAAACATAATTTCTTTTGGATGTATCCATTGCAACAACCTGCATTTATTTGTTATAGAATATCGCAAAAAGGGGGTAAAAGATGTCAAATATTTCCCCAAAATTTGACTAAAAGTAGAATTTCAATCGCTTGAAGTAACACCTTTTCTGAAACTGTGTACATATATCATTCAGCAAATCCAATAAAAATCTTATGTCTTTCATCTCATTTTTTTGCAAAATTGCGTCAAGAACTTCGTGTAGAAATAAAGTGTTTGGAAACATTACATTAATTTCTGGAGAGATAGCTGGTTTAGCTTTGAAAATACGGATTGTCAAACAGAACACAGCCCATAAAACATGTAAAAAATAATGTTGATGCTCTTATAAACATCTTTGAAGGGTAAATTAGCACTCAGCTGTCTAAAAATGAATTTTATTACACAATAATTTTCCTATTTGAAAAATTCATAGGGGCCAAGTGTGTATTGCTACCTAAAGTTGTCAATACAGCGGTATTTGTTTTAACATTTCCGAATAAACGGGAGGGTCGGCTAGCCATAATACAAGGTTCAACCCACAATTTTTCTTCAAAGGGTGATGTGTACCAAGTCATGAGTAAACAGTTGTTATCAGAGAGTCTGTTTGTGTGTTTGTTGGCACTTGCTATTGTAGCAGTTCAGTGTTTATGTTTTTCAGTTGTTTTCATTTTAGAATTAATGAATTTAAACATATCATCATATTATTATTAGTAGAACCGACCATTGCATGCACTAGAGGTGTTGTTTTACCTTTATTAGTAGTATAATATATGTAACACATATGTTTTAAATAAATAAAGGCAACAGTAGTATACCGCTGTTCAAAACTCATAAATCAATGAACAAAAAACAACATCGGGGTAACAAACTAAAACCGAGGGAAATGCATTAAATATAAGAGGAGAACAACGACACAACACCGAAACGCAACATTTCAAAACGTTTCACCATTTATTTTATTTTTTTATTTATTTGATTATATCGAACGTCGAATGTGTTTTACAAGATTCAACTTGTCCTGAGGTTTTAGTGATTTTTTTTAATGCACTAGATGAGAAACCAGATAAAAATATTGCGAAACCATTATAGCCAGTTGTACAGATTAATACTTAAATTCTCCCTCGCCCTGCTCGTCCGAGTTTAAAGCATTTAATTCCTAATTCAATAGGCTATAAACAAGACAAACACAGATATAGGATTAGTTGCTCGCAGTAACATCTTATTTTCTCTTGCGATACAATATTTTATTTTACTGAATTGTACATATTTCTTCAATCGAAACATTGTATAAACACATGACATATAACATTGTTCCTCTTTCGCATCGTTTCTTTTCCCCCGGCTTATGCCTCCAACGCCTGTACGTACAATAAACATAGCAGCAACTGCACATATACCTATGTGACCAACTTCAATCCGACGTAACTGCGAGCACCTTCGATACTAATACATTTAAATCCCAAACTTTATATAGTACCTTTAAACACCACCCATAAAAACCGCCAAAACTTTCCTCGTGCCTCCTGCACCTAACATCAAACTTATAAATAGTACATACTGTTACAAAACCAGTATCCTAACTAGTTATACTAGTTCCCATCTGTAAATATTAACTACAAATAGCAAACGGGAAAAACCCTATTTCAAACGAAATAAAATACATTTAAATTCTCCCTCGCCCTGCTCGTCCGAATTTAAAGCATTTAATTCCTAATTCAATAGGCTATAAACAAGACAAACACAGATATAGGATTAGTTGCTCGCAGTAACATCGAAACAAAGGAAATGAAACAGTTCAGAATAAGATGCTGATATAAAAAGTCTTTTGAGATATTGCTAATTGAAGATAAATCTTCAACCACTAAACTGGACTAATATCAGTTTCAAGTCGACAATCGGAAAGTCAAATACGACATATTGAACCGGAAGCTTCCGCAATAAATGGTTATGCAGACAAATGTTTTGCAAATCTTGAATCGATGGATAATTTCTCAAACTGTTTTCCTTGATTCTGTAAATAGAAGAACACAATCAAAACTTCATACATACATGTACTTGTATCTTAATCAGATAAACATTAAACTCTATAGATATATACATATTTCATATCTATATACATCAACTTCTAATCATACTATGCGATTCTTTATGTTACACACTGCAACATAGCTCATGAAAGTCTAACCATATATGCATCTCAGATCTACATACATCAACTTCTAATCACACTGTGATCCTTTATGTCACACTGCGCAACATAGCTCATGAAATTCTAAACATATATGCATCTCAGATCTACATACATCAACTTTTTATCACACTGTGTGATCCTATTGTTACATTCATAAAAATCTAAACATATATATATATATATCTATTATATCAACAACAACAAAAAACAAAGTCTACAGCTATGTCTGAAGCTCTGACTTTGTACAAGGTTTCTTATTATCTTTGTTACATTTTTATTATCAATTTTAAATTAAAAAAGTTTTCTACTCAATATGTTATGTACCATGTGTACGGACTGTAAAATATTACTGCTTACCGTTTTAAAATCTCTCCAAGTTGATCTCTTGGTACTGTCCGATTTATCTCACATAAAAACGGGCTACTTTTTATACCTACACCTGCATATTTGTGGCATCCGGGAAATAATTAGCACATACATAAGGTCTCCAATATGGTACTAAAACTCTGATCGTTTTATAGTAAATGCGACCTGCTGATAAAATAAAATCAAAATTGTGGTATTTAATGAAAAAACATATGAAATTGATGATTATTACAAGTCTCATCTTCAAATCAATTGTATACATATATTTTATTATGTACAAAAGTTAATGCCTTCATATTTAATCTTTTGTTTTCTGTATATTAATTTAACTATACAACATCCCATGGTGCATTGTGCAACCAATCACATCGCTCCCAGCGACAACATTCCATGGTGCACTACACTGTGCAACCAATCACATCGCTCCCAGCGACAACATTCCATGGTGCACTACACTGTGCAACCAATCACATCGCTCCCAGCGATCTAATAAAATAAATTTCATACATACCATTTCAAACTCATCTGTAACTCGTATCACTCTCCGTGACAAAATCATCTCACTGCGAGAAGATTTAAACATATGTTGTTTCCATGTCTCAAATCTAGTACAAGTCTTACAAATTCTTTACCTGAACTTTGTACTGAAACAGTAATCTGATTTTATACAAAAGGTGGACACTGTAATATTTAGTGAGCATTTCATCTATCAACTTTTAAATAAAAGTTGCATGCTTAAAAGCTGATTTGTTTTTCATATTAATGAACTCAACATGGTTCACATGATGATTATTACAAGTCTCATCTTCAAATCAATTGTATACATATATTTAATAATGTACAAAAAGTTAATGCCTTCATATTTAATCTTTTGTTTTCTGTATATTAATTAAACTATACAACATCCCATGGTGCATTGTGCAACCAATCACATCGCTCCCAGCGACAACATTCCATGGTGCACTACACTGTGCAACCAATCACATCGCTCCCAGCGACAACATTCCATGGTGCACTACACTGTGCAACCAATCACATCTCTCCCAGCGACAACATTCCATGGTGCACTACACTGTGCAACCAATCACATCGCTCCCAGCGATCTAATAAACTAAATTCCATACATACCATTTCAAACTCATCTGTAACTCGTATCACTCTCCGTGACAAAATCATCTCACTGCGAGAAGATTTAAACATAATTTTATGTTGTTTCCATGTCTCAAATCTAGTACAAGTCTTACAAATTCTTTACCTGAACTTTGTACTGAAACAGTAATCAGATTTTATACAAAAGGTGGACACTGTAATATTTAGTGAGCATTTCATCTATCAACTTTTAAATACAAGTGGCATGCTTAAAAGCTGATTTGTTTTTCATATAATGGAACTCAACATGGTTCACATGATGATTATTACAAGTCTCATCTTCAAATCAATTGTAAACATATATTTAATAATGTACAAAAAGTTAATGCCTTCATATTTAATCTTTTGTTTTCTGTATATTAATTAAACTATACAACATCCCATGGTGCATTGTGCAACCAATCACATCGCTCCCAGCGACAACATTCCATGGTGCACTACACTGTGCAACCAATCACATCGCTCCCAGCGACAACATTCCATGGTGCACTACACTGTGCAGCCAATCACATCGCTCCCAGCATCAACATTCCATGGTGTACTACACTGTGCAACCAATCACATCGCGCCCAGCGATCTAATAAAATAAATTTCATACATACCATTTCAAACTCATCTGTAACTCGTATCACTCTCCGTGACAAAATCATCTCACTGCGAGAAGATTTAAGCATATGTTGTTTCCATGTCTCAAATCTAGTACAAGTCTTAAAAATTCTTTACCTGAACTTTGTATTGAAACAGTAATCAGATTTATACAAAAGGTGGGCACTGTAATATTTAGTGAGCATTTCATTTATCAATTTTTAAATAAAAGTTGCATGCTTAAAAGCTGATTTGTTTTTCATATTAATGAACTCAACATGGTTCACATGGTTCAGTATTGAATGGAAATGTATAACCAAATTCTGTAGTATTTTAAAATAAAATCATAAACCTGTAAAACGGTTTTAAAAAAAAAAAGAAAAAAAAAAGAAGAACACAAATATATTGATTTTCGCTTCTAACTTAATAATACGTTCCAGGCATGATTTCAGAATGTAAATAAAGTCAACATTATACTCAACTCCGTCATGTGAAAACATGTTCCTCTTTCGCATCATTTCTTTTCCCCCGGATAATGCCTCCAACGCCTGTACGTACAATAAACATAGCAGGAACTGCACATATACCTATGTGACCAACTTCAATCCGACGTAACTGCGAGCACCTTCGATACTAATACATTTAAATCCCAAACTTTATATAGTACCTTTAAACACCACCCATAAAAACCGCCAAAACTTTCCTCGTGCCTCCTGCACCTAACATCAAACTTATAAATAGTACATACTGTTACAAAACCAGTATCATAACTAGTTATACTAGTTCCCATCTGTAAATATTAACTACAAATAGCAAACGGGAAAACCCTATTTCAAACGAAATAAAATACATATATTGAAAGGACATAACATTAGCTAGTGGAAATTGGAACAAAAGGATACCGACGTGTAAACATATGTTAATTTTTAGATTTTTTTTTTTTTTCTTTATATTTTTTCCATTATTGTCGACAGTACTTGTACTTCATCAATTATTAAGTAATATTGTCTTACCCCTTAAATTGATAATGCATCAGTTCTAATCAATTCAATTCAGTTATATCCAGGTTATTTTACTTATTATACCTCAATACAATGAACACGTTTGATCTCTTTTGTACATTATTGTTATTTGTATATATTTTATTAACTGTTATGACATAATCAAACTCCAATATACAATTTTCGAGTAATGTCCTTCCCCTGGAAAAGTTTAATTTGTCAGTTATGCGCGGATACGGCGTTTACTCGATAGAGAGGGCCGCCTTTTTCCCTGCACTGTTAAAGTTGATCAAACATCTTTGTGAAAGTCAGTTATATGCAGGATAACTAGAAATAATGTTCCGTAGATACTTAATCGTTCCGTAGATACTTAATCGCAGTGCCCTACTGACAGCAGTGCATATTATCAATGATAATTCGTGCAATATATAAAGCATGATATATTTTCAACCGCTAGCTCAACATGGGAAGGAAATGACGATGTCCCTAAACATACGAAAGATGTTTATTAAAGTTTTTGATGAAAATGCAAAGAACTCGAAGTGGACTATTAAAAAAACGGACCTTCAATACTGATTTAGATATAACAGCTCTTTTAGTATTTTTTTAAGAATAAGTGATTCCTTAGTTAGTATGATAAAAATCATCTGCTCAAAGAAAATGTTCAGAACTGCCCTTTCCTCAACAACAAAAACCATGACGCATGAGTTATATAAGTACTTATATATATATGTTAAATACATAAACATATCAGATGATTTAAACTGAATGAATATAATATTTTATCTTGAATACATTTTACTCAATTCACCTATCTTCAATTTTCACTATCTTAAACAGATTTATATGACACATTTTGCCAGACATGTTGAACGCATATAAAAGGATATGTCACATCCTAAATTGTACGGTTATATTGTGCGAAAAGCTCGGAAAATACTATGCGATCCGTGTAAACTCATCGAACATTTTAACAAACTTACAAGTTAAGGTTTATTTATCTTACCAATGTTGTAATTAGAGATTAATCTATATATGTTCTACATTATACTTATTGTGTAATAGGTTAACTCCTTATTGTCCTAATGCTTGTCGATACTTTTACTTGTGGCATTGCACAAATCATGATATGTTAACTGTCCATGACGTTAAAATACCAAATCCCTAGGATTTGTTTCAGTTGAATTTAGACTCTGCTGCGTTATTTTTTTTCATTAATTGTTTTTAGACGCAAAATTTAATAAAAAATTTCGTCGTATATTGCTATCACGTTGGCGTCGTCGTCTGCGTCGTCGTCGTCGTCGTCCGAATACTTTTAGTTTTCGCACTCTAACTTTAGTAAAAGTGAATAGAAATCTATGAAATTTTAACACAAGGTTTATGACCACAAAAGAAAGGTTGGGATTGATTTTGGAAGTTTGGGTTTCAACAGTTTAGGAATTAGGGTCCAAAAAAGGGCCCACATAAGCATTATTCTTGGTTTTCGCACAATAACTTTAGTTGAAGTTAATAGAAATCACTGTAATTTTAACACAATGTTTATGACCACAAAAGGAAAGTTGGTATTGATTTTGGGAGTTAAAGTCCCAACAGTTTAGGAATTAGGGGCCAAAAAGGGACCCAAATAAGCATTTTTCTTGGTTTTCGCACCATAACGTTAGTATAAGTAAAAAAGAAATCTATGAAATTTAAACACAAGGTTTATGACCATAAAAGGAAGGTTGGTATTGTTTTTGGGAGTTTTTGGTCCCAACAGTTTAGGAATTTGGGGCCCAAAGGGTCCAAAATTAAACTTTGTTTGATTTCATCAAAATTGAATAATAGGGGTTCTTTGATATGCCGAATCTAAGTGTGTATGTAGATTCTTAACTTTTGGTCCCGTTTTCAAATTGATCTACATTAAGGTCCAAAGGGTCCAAAATTAAACTTAGTTTGATTTTGACAAAAAATCAATCGGTTGGGTTCTTTGATATGCTGAATCTAAAAATGTACTTAGATTTTTGATTACTGGCCTAGTTTTCAAGTTGGTCCAAATCGGGGTCCAAAATTAAACTTTGTTTGATTTCATCAAAAATTGAATAAATGGGGTTCTTTGATATGCCAAATCTAACTGTGTATGTGGATTCTTCAGTTTTGGTCTTGTTTTCAAATTGGTCTACATTAAAGTCCAAAGGGTCCAAAATTAAACTTAGTTTGATTTTAACAAAAATTGAAATCTTGGGGTTCTTTGATATGCTGAATCCAAACATGTACTTAGATTTTTGATTATGGGACCAGTTTTCAAGTTGGTCCAAATCAGGATCTAAAATTATTATTTGAAGTATTGTGCAATAGCAAGCCTTTTCGATTAGTTTAGTTTAAACATATTTAATTAGAGTGGATTGGGAAACAAGTTTTGCAACTTATATTAATCCCTTTCCACTTTGCGGGTGCGAGTGCTGCCTTGAAGCGGCATTAGCCTACTCTTTTTCGAAATCTACAAGGGTGTCTTTATCGTGCAAGAGATATGGCTCTCTCTTAACACGGGTCAGCCATTTATCGTCCCCTTCCGACGGACTATCATCGTTTCCTCAAGACCATACTCGCAAATGATTTCAATTGCACAGTATTGCGCAATGGCAAGAAATATCTAATTGCACAATATTGTTTTTTAATTAGAGTTATCTTTCTTTGTCCAGAATAGTAAGCAAGAAATATCTAATTGCACAATATTGTGCAATCGCAAGAATTTTGTTTAATTGGAGTTATCTTTCTTTGTCCAGAATCAACTTAAATCTTTGTTATATACAATATACAATGTATATTCACTTTTTACTACCAACTGATAAATTAAAATAATCTTTACCATTCAGTGATAACAAGCAGTTTTTTTACATCTTAATATTTTGTGATGTATTTAAATGAGTAGTTATTGTTGCAAACTCCATTTGAAATTTTAATTGAGATTAGTTTTGGAATAAGGGAAAGGGGATGTGATTAAAAAAATTGGGTTCAATTTTTTCATTTGAAATTTCATAAATAAAAAGAAAATTTCTTCAAACATTTTTTTGAGAGGATTAATATTCAACAGCAAAGTGAATTGCTATAAGAGAAAACAAAAATTTTAAGTTCATTTGAACACATTCATTCTGTGTCAGAAACCTATGCTGTGTCAACTATTTAATCACAATCCAAATTTAGAGCTGAATCCAGCTTGAATGTTGTGTCCATACTTGCCCCAACCGTTCAGGGTTCAACCTCTGCGGTCGTATAAAGCTACGCCCTGCGGAGCACCTGGTTGATTATGGGCCCAGTTTTCAAGTTGGTCCAAATCAGGATTCAAAATTATCATATTAAGTATTGTGCAATAGCAAGAAATTTTCAATTGCACAGTATTGCACAATAGCAAGAAATATCTAATTGCACAATATTGTGAAATAGCAATAATTATAATACATTATAACTTTAGTATAAGTGAATAGAATTCTATGAAATTTAAACACAAGGTTTCTGACCATAAAAGGAAGGTTTTTATTGATTTTAGGAGTTTTGGTCCTATCAGTTTAGGAATTTGGGGCCCAAAGGGTCCAAATTTAAACTTTGTTTGATTTCATCAAAAATTGAATAAATGGGGTTCTTTGATATTCCAAATCTAACTGTATGTAGATTATTAATTTTTGGTCCAGTTTTCAAATTGGTCTACATTAAGGTCCAAAGGGTTCAAAATCATAATGTGACATAAACCTATGTTGTGTCAACTATTTAATCACAATCCACATTTTAAGCTGTATCTAACTTAAAAGTTGTGTCCATACTTGTACCAAAATGTTCAGGGTTCTACATCTGCGGTCGTATAATGCTGCGCCCTGCGAAGCAACTGGTTGGCTTTTAACTAGCTTTCAGTATGCAGGTTCTCAAATCGTACTTTCGTGTGAATTTGACCTGTTGATACAATTTGGAATGCTTTTTTTACAAAGCGATGACCGTGAAAGCATTTCGATGTATTGTTGACATAGAGATTTGACCTTAGTTTTTGACCGGTAACCGATAGTATAAATACATGGACAAAGTCAAGTCCAAAATAACATTCCTTATCGCTTGTTATAAATTCTTTCTTCAATGAATTCTCATAAAAATATTTTTTCAGAACATAAATTGATAACATGAAAATTTGATGGCGGTAGAAATATATATATATAAGTAAACCTTCTTTTATATTTATGCACACGTATAGACAAAGATGTGTTTACGCATGCGGAAGAATATCACAAGAACGTTTTGCGGTAAAAAAAAATCCTTGATTGCCTACTCAAAACCAATCTATTTGAAAAAATGAATTATTACAGAAGACACACACGGCCACTGAAAGCATTATTTTTGTAGAGCCCAAGTGGTGGTGTGGTCTAGCGGGACGGCTGCAGTACAGGCGATTTGGTGTCACGATATCACAGTAGCATGGGTTCGAATCCCGGCAAGGGAAGAACAACAAAATTGCGAAAGCAAATTTACAGATCTAACATTGTTTGGTTGATGTTTAGACGAGTTGTATATACATTATGTACTCAGCCATGTATCACCATAATTGATGGCGATCCGATGAATAAATCTGTTGTGGAGTTGTCACTGACTCAGACGCACTGACTCAGACGTACTTATAAATATAATTATTTTCTGTGACTGTATCTTACATTAATATGTAGGATCCTTTACTATAGATAATTGAGCTGATCTGTAACAATTACATCTCCATGCCTTATATATCATGTACTGTAGTACGGCGCTAGATTAAAACTGACGAGGAAAGATAACACACGGCCACTGAAAGCTTTATTTTCGTAGAACCCATGTGGTCGTGTGGTCTAGCGGGACGGCCTCAGTGCAGGCGATTTTGTGTCACGATATCACAGTAGCATGGGTTCGAATCCCGGTGAGGGAAGAACAAAAAAATTGCGAAAACAAATTTCCAGATCTAACATTGTTGGGTTGATGTTAAGAGGAGTTGTATATACATTATGTACACAGCCATGTATCACCATCATTGATGGCGATCCTATGGATACATAGGTTGTAGAGTTGTCACTGACTCAAATATATACATAAGTATATTACAATCAAACTTGATAGGAGTCGTGTATAAGTGAGAAGAAAGGATGTTTTAACTTCATTTCATTAAACGACTTATCTAGCAGAAAGTCATTTTTACAAAGGTTAACATCTCCCGAGGTTTAAACCTGTTTACCCGGATTCTTGTAGTGGCAACTTTATTTGTGGAAATGTATAACTGCTGAAAAAGTCAAAAAAGGATATTTCCTTGTAGATTTCAAAAACGAAAATATATGCACCTGGCATCATTATCTCTATTTGCTCTTTATTTTAAGTATAATTATATCCCAAGCAACGAAGTTGCGAAGGGTATAATGTTTTTGACCCGTCCGTACGTTAGTCTGTCAGTCCGGTTGCTTGTCATCGCAACTTCTCTCAAACCACACAACAGAATTTCACGAAACCTTTCTAGATGAAAAGGACACATTGTGTAGTTGTGCATATCGATAGGAAATTAAATTCAACTTATTTTCTAGGAGTAATGCCCCTTTGAACTTATTTGCTTTAATATACTACTGTAACAGTTTGTTTATCTGATGAGTTAAGCCTTTTTCAACTGATTTTTATAGTTCGTTCTTATGTTGTACTGTTATACCACTGTCCCAGGTTAGGGGGAGGGTTGGGATCCCGCTAACATGTTTAACCCCGCCACATTATAATATTTATGGATGTGCCGGTCCCAAGTCAGGAGCCTGTAGTTCAGTGGTTGTCGGTTGTTTAAGTGTTACATACTTGTTTTTCGTTCATTTTTTTACATAAATAAGGCCGTTAGTTTTCTCGTTTGAATTGTTTTACATTGTCTTATGGGGGCTTTTATGGCTGACTTTGCGGTATGGGCTGTGCTCATTGTTGAAGGCCGTATGGTGACCTTTATTTGTTAATGTTTGTGTCAGTTTGGTCTTTTGTGGTTAGATGTCTCATTGGCATTCATACTATATCTTCTTTTTATATTCTTTGATACCACACAACAGAATTTCATGAAATTTTGTAGATTATAAGTACATACTATGTAGATGTGCATATTGGCAGGAAATTATTATTCAATATTTTTTCTTATACACTTTTTTTTCTTACACTTACTTAATTTCTCCAATGACAAGGTGGAAACGTGGGGTATGTGAGCGTGCTCACTAAGGTTCTTTAATGATCATAATCGGCTTAATTTTAACCACTGAGATTTGAAGATGGGACCGACTACTTAAATTTATCTTAAAACTGGTACTATTGATTATTTAAAACGCTTAACCCTTTTCTTGTCTTATGAAATAATCGCATAAAAAATAATGCAACATATTTGAAAATAAGGAAATTAGATAACAGTTAATAGTTTCATGAAGTCATTGTCAATACGCTCGACTTTTTTCTGCAAAGAATTTATTATTATTATTTTTTTAAAACTATCATGCATTACTTTGCCTATTGAATAACCAATATTAGAAGCTACCTACCATTTCCCTCCATCTTGAGCAAACCAGTACCTAAAGTTTTGATAAAATTATGAAGAATAAAAATGAAACGTTAACATTTAGTACATATAGAATTGCATATGTTATTTGAATGGTGTTTGGTGTTTTAAGATACATTCAGGGAATGCAACTTGTTGAAAGTCACAGGTGTGGCTTTAACAAAAAGACTAAGGGAATAGATATTGGCTCAAATAAACGCAGGCGGCCTATTTTTTAAAAGATAAGCTAGATAGCAGATAATATAAAAACAATAGGTATTAACAATGGTTATAACATCGACAAAATATGGAAATCAATAAAAGAAAAAGTAGAAAATTGTGTACACGTCTGGAAAAGTTAATTTAGAATTTTAGTTGGAATGGTAGAGTGAATAAAGTTGATCGGAAGGTTTGTCGTTTAAAGGGTAAAATGGGGGCTAGGAGATGGTAAAATTGGATAGTTGGGTAGAAACATAATATATCAAATCGTTATATTCGATATTACACAAGCCGTTATCTAGTTGGAATCCAATAGGTAAATTATGGTTAAAAAATATGACAACAATTCTGGTCTTGAAATCAAAACCTACCCCATTATTACGATCGTGGTCATTATTCACAGGAAATATCTAACGAAATAGAAGTAAAGATGCAGCAACTATTTTGAAACTCAAATATTTTATTCAGAGCGAATCTTTATTTTCTTTTTCTTTTTCAAAAAGTCAAAAATAAACTATTGGCGATATATAGGACGATTTTAAATCGTGCTATGGCATATATCAACAACTTAAAGATAAACGTAATTGTATTTTGGAATGTTCACGAATTAAATGTTCCATACCTCAAAATTTCAAACAGATTTTAAAAAATAAAGATTTTCAACGCACTTTATAAAGCCACAAAATTAAATTTCTGGAAACTTTGAATTTCTAGATCCAGATATTAAAATCATTAAAATCAAAGATTTGACATTAAACTATGTTAAGTAAAACTTAAACATAACTGAGACCCCTGAGTGTCACAACATAGGTAAATTTGCACAGCGAGTATATAAAATGGGAAACATTTGGCTAAATCTCAGTAAAAAAGATATTTATAGAAAAGTCATAGAATTCTAATGAAAACGCTTACACGGGATTATATACAGATTGCAAATAATGCATATATCTGATGGAAAATGTCACTTTTGTGATAAGAATTATAATATTGAAACTCTTGAGCATTCATTTTTATCAATGTAACAATGTATAATCATTGATAGAAACAGTTGATAGAAATTTACAACTTTGTTACTTTATGAAATGAAAGATTAGGTCCTACAACTGTCAAATTTAAAGAAAATATTTGTGTTCGACATTTTTATGTGACGTACAAAATTTAGTGGTATTACACTCAAATAAGACTTATTTTTATAAACTACATGTAATTTGTTATCCTTTATTTTACTGGTTATTTCAATCATTACTGTTACGTTTTGTCATAATCAGTTAAGTAGTTTGAGAAAAATAAGTAAATGTAAGTGGACAGCTACATCAATTCGAGAATAATTTCTTCGAAAAATTCAAACCAAGCCGCACCATGATAGAAAATAGTATGGAACAAAAAATTGATGTATATGCTCCTTGTCTGCCTAAAAACAGTTGAATATGATACCACTAATTGACCACTTTTCATGATAACAAAGTTTATTCTGGTCAACTTTGTATCTCTAATTACCTTTAAATGTCGACTTTTTAAGCCAATAAATCTAAATTAGGGGTAACTAGGATCTCAATGTGTAAAGGCGTTGTAAACTGTACTTATGTGTAATTATCTTTTTTTATGCTACAATGTTGGACTTGCAGTAATGTTCTAACAGTGTAAATGACATAGTCATTGTTCATGATATTTTTTTCGAACATTACGTTCTTATAACGTGACTCTGTACTTTAAAAGATCCCGTCAGTATACTATTGGGTATTGGAATCGTTCGCCCTGATAACATGTTCGCCCTATGTTCGTTCGCACTGAGTTTGTGCGCCTTGATAGTCCGTTCGCCTTCGGTTCTTTCGCCCTATATTCATTTGTGGAATGAACTATTTGTATATTTTTATAGAATCTTTATATAACTTTTGGACAAGTTTAAATCTCGGTCTATTTCTGAAATTCATTCTTACATACTGTTGATTTTTTAACCCTGTATGCTCACATTGTCTATGTAAATTTAGAATTGTTTGTATGCACATTGAACGACAAATTTATATGACGTATACATTTTTTGACGTCAGACACTCAAATCAATCAAAGTGTTCCGAGATAGTACATGTTTTTGTGTTCTGTTAAATTGATCCTTTTAAAATTGTTATACAATGATGACTGATGTACCCATATTTTGACTATTTTATTTATTCAGTCTGTTTATTTAACGCATCAATGTAAATATAACGGAATTTGATTAGACTGTCATTAAAGTGAGAGGTATAGCGCTATAGAACCAGGTTTAATCCACCATTTTCTACATTTGAAAATGCCTGTACCAAGTCAGGAATATGACAGTTCTTGTCAATTCGATTTTGATGCGTTTTGTTATTTGATTTTGCCATGTGATTATGGACTTTCCGAATTGATTTTCCTCTAAGTTCAGTATTTTTGTGATTTTACTTTCTACTATATTAAATTTGCCATTTTGGTTTTTAATAAAAATATTCATGTCCAAAAGTATATTTGAACCAGTGAAATTAACCCTTGTATGCTTAGTCATATATATAGGGAGTTGTTAAAAACTTCAAATAACCACTTAGAACAATAATGACAAGAAAGTTAACATTAGACAAAAAGTAATATGGAATACACAGCTCATATAAAAGTAGTTAGATGTGGCATGGTTGAATGCGACAACTCTTCACCAATTATGACTATTGATAAGATTACCAGATACTTCGTCATTGTGAAGATGCTGTTTCTTGGAATTTGCTTAAAGCAAAAATTCAAGTTTGATGGGTATAACTATAAATTGAATGACTCTCAATATTTTGAATGACTCTCTATATACGATCTGTTTAATATGCACATCTGGATTATTTTAAAATTTTACAGTCTGATTATAGATAACTACAGCAATCACTTGTCAAACTATCGTTCAACGAGCATCTTTTGTACACGAAATCACAAGTAATGTCTCATATAACAATTATCTAAGATGTGCGAAAATCCTTTAAAGATATGGTTTTTCGGCATTTTCAAATAGTGTAATGATGTCTGATTTACATGGTATATATACAAATGTGTTAACAAATCATTTAAAAATAATTTTAGTTATCACTTGCCAACCTATAAAGATACCGACCTCTGGAAACGTAGAGATCAAACCGATACGCATCAGTTATGTTGTTAATTCCAGTGTAACACTTTCATGCAAATATGGTTACAACGGGGATGATGTTCACTCACTTTGTAAAGCTAATGGAAAATGGTCTACCGAACAACTTCCGATATGTATACGTAAGTATAGTATCGAAAATTATGGAATGATGTTATGTCTTTTTAGAAGTTGCGGAATAATGTTATGGTCATTTTGAGCATTTTATAAACCATGTACAGAGGCTCAGACATCGGACAACTTTTATTTCAAATGCGTTATACTTGATTGATTTATTGCAATGTTCACCGAATTAAATCATCGTCCCTTTATGAAACATTTTTAAGAAAATATTTCTCATAGTTAGAAAATGTATTTTATATAGTAGACAAACATCGTCTTCTTAAAAAATAAAATAAGTTAGAACAAGTTTGTTGAACAATCAAAGAATATAGAACAAAAAAATATAACTGAGTGAACACTCCACAGAAAAAAATTCTAACGATAAGACAGTTGATTGGAAACTGGTGACAGTTTGCCACGCCGCCATTAAACCTTGATTTATCAGCGTCTTTGGAGTTTCTTCAAGACTCACTAAACATGCTTTAGTCAGGAATTTTCTGAATATAAATTCGTTTTTTTAGAATGTTCTTTTTTTTTCTTCGAAAAACAGAAACTGAAATGTATTCATGAAAAATATTGCAACGAAATAGTGCCAAGTGTGTGAACAAATAAAAATGTCAGTAACTTTAGTCTCCATTAATGTACTTTAGTTAAGAACAAATCTTTAATCAATTTTAACACTGGAACGCAGTAGGTTTTTGTAGGAATTTGTAACATTCAGACAAGTTTATATCCCCCAAAACGTGTCCGATTCTTCAAACGTATCCACATAACGTCACTGAAATCCAAAACATGTCAAGTTGTAAAAAGGGCACTGAGGTGTGTTATTTTTATACACTCCTAATAGTGTTATAAAGGGGAATTTGTTTTGATGTGGATGTACACATTCTCATCCTTTCTGAATAGGGACATTAAATGTATTGCCGCATGTTAGTAAAGTGCAACACTCTCTGCATGTTGAGAACTCTATGGCTATTCTGCAAGTAGATGTTCTGTCCTTATTCGAAATACATTCTTTCAATTTTCAAGGGTTTCCTTTTTTCCGCGACTACACAGGCCAAGGACTCATCAGTGAACAAAATACGTGTAGCTAGAAGAATGTTAGATAAATTTTGCCATTAGACCCCGTTTTATTCCGGGAATAAGATTTAACGGAAAATCCATGACACTCTGGTTTGCTTTTTCTGTTGTTTAGTTTGAAGCATATCGTTATTGTACACATCTACAATGTATGTAATAATTAAGGGTTTGATATTGTTTATTGTCATTTAAGTGTTGAATTTGTTAATCTTACAATTTTGAAAAAAAAGTTACGGGCAATATGATTTTTTTTTACTTATAAGTTACGGACATCTTATGCATTTTTTAAAAGTTGGCCTTGCACTAAAGTGAAGTCAAAATTAACAAATGTGTAGTGGTGGTAAGTGATTTCTTTATTCAAATATCCTATCAATATATACATAGTTCATGAAATACGTTGCAAAAAGCAGATTTCGTATCAACTATCATCTCAACGAGTTTAGAGTCCGCCTTCTTGGGCTGTGGGTAACTTAAGGTAACCACGGCCGTTTAAACACAGTGGTAACACAGTACAGGATATATCAGGCATACATATTACAGATCAGGGCGAGTACGTCGGAACCAGTAACAACTCTACGATATATATTCAATACGTTTTCAGCGCCTTATGAATTAGTATGCTTTCTTAAAGTCTTGCATCTATTAAAAATAATCATTGTTCAGAGTTATCTTACATGTATTTGCAAGATGGGTTTTTTTCCTGAAAAATTGTAAAAACATATGACTATAAAGGATTCCTTAAAAATAATTAGGTAAAGCAATCACTTGTCAAACTATCGTTCATCGAGCATCTTTTGTACACGAAATCACAAGTTATATCTCCAATAACAATTATCTTAGATGTGCGAGCATCCTTTACAGATATGGTTTTTCGGGATTTTCAAATATTGTAATGATTTCTGTTTTACATGATATATATACAAATGTGTCAACAAAACATTTAAAAATAATTTCAGTTATCACTTGCCAACCTAAAAAGATACCGACCTCTGGAAACGTTGAGGTCAAACCGATACGCATCAGTTATGACTTTAATTCCAATTTGACAATTTCATGCAAATATGGTTACAGCGGGGATGATGTTCACTCTTTTTGTAAAGCTAATGGACAATGGTCTGCCGAACAACTTCCGATATGTAAACGTAAGTTTAGTATCGAAAATTGTAGAATGAGGTTGGTTGTCTGTGAAAATTTCTTGAATAGTTTGAGCATTTTAAGCACGTAGTACAACTGCTCTGACAATTAGCATTACTATTAATCAAAAGTGCAATATTTTGTTGATATGCAGTTATGATAAATTTCTTGTGTATACAAATAATGTGCACAAATTAATTGTTTTATTTACTTGATATCTAATACGATTGTACGAATATGATAATAATGTAAGATAAAATGAATATTTAAGATTATAATAAGCCTTCCGTTTTGTTTTTATTTCCAAAGACACAGTTATATTATTTAAAAGAACAAGCATCAATGCGTTCATCAGCAGCATCTGTCTATTTTTATTTTATTTTCAAATTAAAAATGCAATTTTAATAACGGGTTCTAAAATTTTAGCCAACTTGTCGATTATTTTAGTTTTGTTTACATCTAGAAGGGTGTTTTTTTTAAATGATCCTGACGGATGAAAGCATGTGTGGTTAGTAACAATACATGCGATCGTATTATAGTACTGTACCATTGCATCGTGGACACTCATAAATGCACAATTATTCTCAGCGTTTGTGAAACTCTAGAAAAAAATCGACTTATATGTAATATTTGTATACCTGTAGATGAATATATATGTAATTATACGCCAATAAGCCATAAGAATTTGTGCTTAAGATTTAATATAAGCCATTTAACTTTTAAAAAAGGAAACAAGAAGTGACATTTTAAAACCGGAAGTAGCTTTTTTTATACTTTTAATGTAAATGTTTATATAGAATAATATATTTTAAAATCAGCTTCAAGTAAGTTCAAAATATCAAATAATATCGGAAATGACATTTAGCACCCAAGATGTAACAAATTACCTCCCCTACTTCGAACCGAATTGTATAGAAACAATATATTTTGGGAATTATAAACCATATGGTAAGAGAACAATTGAAAGTCTTTTCTCCAGCAAAGATTGTTTAAAGTGTCATTTTCAACGTCAAGTGATAGCTTATTGTACTCGGATTCCAAAACTTTTTCGTTTCTATCATTTTTTGTAAATAAGGGAGATACTTCGTTACTTCTGGTTTGAAAAAATGATGCAGATGCGAGAGAGATGCACACACAACAAAAACAGCGTTTGTGAAGATAACTCTAATAATGAAAAATGTTCGGCTAAGTCGGGTCAGTTTCAAAAGCACATATTTGTTCGCTATAATATCAAGAAAATGTAATCGACATCTTGCCAAACCACAAAGCACCGTATGTAGCTAAAGAAGACAAAATTAATGATATTTAAAAACCAATTATTCATAGAACAATTTTAGGTCTTTCCATCATAGAATGTTTTACTTCAGGTTTGAAAATGTACTTCCTTTATTAATTGATTGATCAGTTGACACCTGGTTTAAAAATATATTGTTGTATATACTTTAATATGAAATAAGTACAAAAACCACTTCTGGTGTACACAAGGTTATTTCCGGTTTGATTTGTTTAAGGTCATATGGCTTGTTACCTTTTGCACAAAGTCATACAGCTTTATGATGTATAAATATGTATTTAAAGCGAGGTCAAAATTAAAAACGTCAAATTGACCTCTGATCTGAATCTTAAATTCAAGATTATGAACCAAATTCCTCAAATCAAAAGTAAACATTCAAATTATACAGGAAGTACATTTCATAACAGGAAGTCACACATTATCACTCTGATTAAAAAAAATGTATAGAAAGTATATCTTTTTTTAAATCAGCGTACAATAACCTATCATATGAAGCTTGAAAAAAAAGTAAAATGACAACAATACTGAACTTAGAGGAAAATCAAACCGAAAGTCCCTAATCACATGGCAAAATCAAATGACAAAACACCTAAAAAAACGAATGGACAAAAACTGTCGTATTCCTGACTCGGTGCAGGCATTTTCAAATGTAGAAAATGATGGATTAAACCTGGTTTTATAGTGCGAAACCTCTCACTTTGATGACATTTTCATCATATATTTATAATAATGCGTGAACTAAACAGACTGACTGACTATGCGGTATGGGCTTTGCTCATTGTTGAAGGCCGTACGGTGACCTATAGTTGTTAACGTTTGTGTCATTTTGGTCTTTTGTGGATAGTTGTCTCATTGGCAATCATACCACATCTTCTTTTTTATATATAGACATAATCAATAAAATAGTCAACATATGAGTACAGCAGTCATCATCGTTTAAAAAGGAACAATTTAACAGAACACAAAAACATCTATCTACAAAAACAGTCATTGCTTCGCATGTCTGACGTCAGAAAATGAATAGGTACGTCACATATTTTTGTTGTTCAAAGAATATACAAACAATTTCAAAATCCACAAATGTGAAATGACATTTAAAATCAAATTTTGATCTTTTCATTTCAAAATAGACCTTAATGGTTGGAAAGACCTTCAATTGTTCTCTGAACATTTTTTTTCCTTTTATATTTCTTCTATATAGACAACTGCCAACAAGAGACCAAAATGACACAAACATTACTCTGTCTATTTGGTTTGTTGTTTCAAAAATTTCGCCAAGATTTTTGGTAAATTATATCGAACAGTTTATACGCTCCCCCCCCCCCAAAAAAAAAACCCAGTTTTTCTTGTGTGAGCTATTCCTTCGCAACCGAAAAAGGTTATGAAAAATGTATTTTGATAAATAGCTCGTTATTTGCTCTGGATGTTTTGACTTATTTCGACAGAAGCGGTAGAAATTCCACCTTCGAGTTATTCTCCCATATGCGTGTGATATAATAGATATTTCTAACTTGTAAACTGTAAGGGATAGAGACCCATGGTCTTTTGATTTGATGTAGTTGGTCCAAAAAAGAAAATAAGGTCAAGGTAATATTTTTTTGTAATATATATTTTCTCATTTTCAATTTGTATCAATAAATAAAGATGTACACATAATAATTGTGTAATTACTCATAAATATATGGTTAACCATAAGTGTTAAACATTATAAAATACTAAGTCAATAATACAGTACTTTACAAAATGCGTCTGCATTGAGCTCCATTTCTTAATATCATAAGCAATAGTTGATCACTTTTCTTTTATTCTTATTGCTTTATTGTTCGAGCACAAACTCATAGAAACCATGTCAATTCTATAATAATAACTTAGCCATTCAATTGCTTAAGCAACATATAAGACTGTAAATAGTATCAATGGTACCAGGATTATAACCCAATACCCCAAACGCGTAAATTTAACGCTACATAAGTAAACATATCTCTTCAATATCAGAATATATGTATTTAGAAATATCTTTAAGAGAAATTATCAGTAACCAACAACCATTTTATATAGATGATCGGCACGCAAAGTCACCGATTTTGATGAAACTTAGCTAAAACATGTGATCATAAAATAAAGAAAGAAAAATGCCCACCAAAATGTTGCTAGGCCAATGTTGCTATGGCAACCAAGTGAATGGGATTTCCCGCAAATTTTTAGGAATTTAGCATCTAAAAAACAATAACTTTGCAGTCGGTTGTAATCAAAACAAGGTTTTATTTAATGACATTGATAAATATTTTTCATTGGCTGAATATTGTTACAAACGCAGAATGGTTATGAATGAAAAGTTTATTATGTTTCTAATCAAAAAATTATAACAAAATGTTTGGGAAACTTGGTTCTAGGATGGCTTCTGTGGAAACATAAATAAGTCATTTTTGCCTTTTTACCTCTAACATGTGACCATGTTATTAAATTATAATTGTAATCCTCAAAAAGTAATAATTACTGAATGACTATGATGTGCAGACTATTGACCATTTAATAATACATAATATTTAACATCCAATAATATACTTGATGAGTTTGGGAGAAAATGTATTTTACATACCTCTTCTAACTTAAAAAAAAAATTAAGCCAATATAATAGAGCATATCTTCTTTCAAAAAAGAGATGTATATATGTTTTTTTAGTTTCTGTACATAAAGTGCATAGTTTGTTTCACTATATTTACACTTCACAAAAAAAAATAAAAAAAAAAAAAATATTTACACTTCATAAGTAAAGTATTTGTTCCTAGAATTCTATTGAGAATTCTGTATTGAAAAGCTCTGGGTCTTCGGTTATAAGTAAAAGAAGAATAAAAGAGAAACTTCATTCTTCGGCCACAATATCTATTCACGATTCTTTTTTTCATTTCTCTTTTATAAGTGATGAGGTTTCCTTTATTTTATCTGGACAAATTTTATAATGATTTGATTTTTTTTATCCGCTGAGTTTATGGCGATAACAATTTTGTGACCGTATAAAAATACTTGAGTATAAATTATTATAACATTTTCCCATTCCTTTGGAAGAGCAAAGATAAGTCCATAGAACTCTAGAAAAGTTGATTTTTTATTATAGTTTCTTATAAAGTTCATTAAAATAGCAAAAACCTCCACTTTCCTTCATGAGATCATTTATGAAAAATATATTATTCTTTATCCAACTATTATAAAAAGCTAATATTCCATCAATATGTGACATTTTTACAACGACATCCTCGTAATTTGAGATAAGTATATATCTTTTAAGTTTAATATAAAAAAGAAGATGTGGCATGATTGCCAATGAGACAACTCTCCACATAAGACAAAATGACACAGAGATTAATAACCATAGGTCACCGTTCAAGTTATAAATTTTAATTTTGGCTTATTTTCACTTCTTTTCAAAAAGATATCGACAACATATTTTTTTACTAAATTGTTAGTTGCGACATGTCGTAACACATACATTTTGGCTGAAAGGGTACACTTACATCAAATTGAAATTCCTCTTCCCTCATATTTAACATAACGCGTATGGTGATATAACTCGTATAACTATACATTATTATTACCTTTCTTTAAGTTCTTGGTTCGTGACCTTGAAATAGAGCTCAAGGTCATTGGTTAATTCTATGTTTTTATTTTAAAGTTTGCTTTTACCTCATTAATATGCATGAGACTTTTTACATTATCATTTAAAATTGAAAAGCCAACCGGAAGTGACCCTATGCAAACTGGAAGTAGCTATTTTTTTACATATTTAATGTCAAAGTATATAAAACCATTCATTGTTTAGAAACAGTGTCAGGTTAACTTTCATATAATATCGTGTCAATTTTCAAACAGGAAGTCGCAAATTATATCGCTTATCCCTTATTCTAAAATTATTAGTAAAGAAACCATTATATTTAAAAATAAGCGTGCACTAAGCCATCATTTGACGCTTAAAATGTTATGTGAATCGAATTTTAATATTTTTATAGCAAAATAGATCTTTTATGGTGAAAAGACCTTTACTTGTTCTCTAAAGAATTTGTTTTTAATATTGTTATTACATCTCTCCTGAGAAAAAAAACCACATGCATGTTATCTGATGTTCTCTGAAAGCTTGTCAAATTGACCTCAAAATTTGCAGTCAGCAGTTATACATGTGCTACATCTTTAGATAACAACGTTGTGCAGGTACCTCACAAGAATTTTCTTAGAGAAGAAAAATATCAAATCCGAACAAAATCGCTTGCTAGCTCCATATGTATCAACGAAATCCTACAAGCAAATGTCTGCTCCTATATTAAAATACAAATCGGTTTTACAAACAACTGCTGAAAAAACGATAATAATAAGCAATCAGCGTTTTTCCAAAGTTACTCAGAGTCAATTAAATCCAAAGCATGATTTGAGGTCATCGGTTTGTGACCTTGAAATTAAGTCATAGGTTAAGTGAGCGTTTTAGATTTTGACCTTTGCTTTCACCATAAAGCCATAGTACTTTGTGTTAAAAGTAACAAGCCATATGACTTTGAAAATCAAACAGGAAACGACTTTGTGTAAACTGGAAGTAGATACGTTTTGATTATGTTTAATGCGTTTCCCTTAGTTTTAGTTTTAGTTTGTAACCCGGATTTGTTTTTTTATATCGATTTATGAGTTTTAAACAGCGGTATACTACTGTTGCCTTTATTAAATTATTTTATAAGAAGGTGCGTGGAAACCCTATATATTTGGAATACACTAATGCTGAGTTCACACGTAATTCGAATTCGGTTCGCATTAACTAATTCGAATTAGTTTAATTTGAATTCGAAACGTTTAACGTCCTAACGTCAATTCTTATTCGAATTTGAAGGCGCGTCAAATTCGCTTTATTGTCCTAACGACGTTAACTTTTAATTCGAATTAACAAAAACGTATTTCCAATGCGAATGCGAATGAGTTAATTCGAATAAGCCAATTCGAATCAATTCGAATTAAAACAGAAGAGTGTGTGATCGCGATTAGCGAATTCGATTCGCATTCGATTCTAATTTAATTCGAATTAAAGGTAAATGTGAACATGGAATAAGACTTACCTATCATTTGACACTAAAAATAATATTTTAAACCGAATTTTAATGAAAATAAATCGTTAAGCCCCAATCTCACAAGACCACGATCGCACCACGCTCACCGCGATCTAAAATAAATTCAGATCGTGTTGAGGTCGCGGTATGAGCGGCATGAAAATGTTAATTTTCGTTGTTTTCTCGATGATGCTACGTCATCATAAAGTTATATTCACACTGCCAATCAGATCAGCTCGAGCAATCGCGATCAAGACAAATTAAGCGATCGGAAGACTTGTCTGTCTCAATCGACAAAAATGTTCGGTGTGGTCTACCTTGGTCGTCATCGATTTGAATTTCTAGCCGGGTGTTTTTGACATTTCAAAATCATTCGAGTAAAAATCGTGAAGACAGTGACTTCAGAAGGAATCGAGAATTCGTCGAGTAGCGATCGAATTGATCGGGAAAGGATCGTGTAGAGATCGAGTTTGGCTGGAATACAAATAGTTTACCGATCATTTCGATCTTTGTTCGACTAATATCCGACCATTTCCCGACCAACGACAACCAATGCCAGATCGGCTCATGATGACTGCAACTTCTATATTTTTTCGTCCAAGAACAACTCGACCAAAACCTGATCTCTACGCGACCACATTCGATCACTCGTCGATCTCTTCTTAACCATACACGAGTATAAATGACTGCTACACGTTTCTCTAAAGCCTTTTTAACTTACGATATCGTATCAGTTTACGATCTGTTTACGTGTTGTTTTACATTCACGTTACGTGTGTTTCACAAAGTCATCTTAAGGGACTACTAACGAGTTTAATAACATATTGCACAGGTACCAGCTTTCAAATACTTTCTTTCATTGAAATCAAATTACTACGATGGATGAGAGGACATTTATTGTTCATTACACATATTAACAAAACTTTTAACAAATACATGTACTCTTTTAGAAGACAAAAATAGTTAAAAGTATTTAACAAAACTATCCGTCACAGTAAGGGTCTGGTGAATTTTGGTGGAGGGGGAGTGGGCTAAGGATAGGTGGGAGGTGTTTAGTTCTTTGTTCTGTAGCTTTTTGGACAATCTTATCTTTTCAGTGAGACATATGATAATTCTAATCTTTGAATTATGTAACTATCTCTTTTAAATTTGTCACTTCACTAGAAAGTGACCCCATTTAAAATTTCTGTTTGAAAACAAAAAAAGGAAAGACATTTTAATTTATTTGCAATAATTTAGATATATGGGATTACCAGCAATATATAAGATAAAATTAGTAATATTTGATCTTATCTAGTTTGCGGTAGGAGGTAATAGTACTGAGCATCCGAAGCTGAGCTTTGATTTTATAACATATATAGCATCATTAGTTATCCGACTTTAAGAGTAATCTGGAATTTGATAGATTAAAATTTGATCACCAGAACTAAGTTTTATCATACACAGCCCAACTGTCCACCAAAAATAATCAATTGTTTTGGGAGAAATATTAGCGTAAACTTAACATTTGTACGTAGTAAAACCCTTGTTTAATCCACCTTCCTCAAAAAAGAAACAAACACGAAACAATATCATTCGTCCTCGACCTTTGCAACTAATTGTTGTTTTATGTGTGTAAAAAGGGGGGATAGAAGGGGTCCTTATCCCGAAATCCCGGGTTTTACAACACGAAATCCCGAGTTCCTGAATTTAAATAAATCCCAACATCCCGAAATTCTAAAAAAAAAAATCTGAATCCCCAAAAGGTTAATCACGAAATCCTGAACTTAAAAACACCCGATACCGGAATCCCGATAAAGGTCCTACCTCCCCCCCCTCCCCTCATTTGTGGATCTTACAAATATCATTCTTACAAAAACAATGTTTTGAATCTGATATCACTTTTAAACATGGTAGGTGTCCATAAATTTTGACATTATAAAGTAACTAAGGTATTAACTCCTACAGGCAAAATTGGCTATTTTTTGGTCTGTTTTGGTGAGATAGCTCTTCACCTATTTCTATTCTTTTGGCATCCTTGGTTCCAAATATTCGGAACTAAGCGTAATTGATAAATAGAGAATATCTCTTTGATTGCATGAAATTTATAACTAGGTGTTTTATGGTTTTTTCTGTTATTGCAGAGCTTTTTGTTGTCAAAGGTTATTTTGGTCTGAACTCTAGATCTATCATGAACTTTTTTATCAGTGTTGTAATAATTTCTGACATAATGTAGAAAAAGAATGTAAATTAACTTTGTCTGCAATAATGAACGAAATGAGAAGTCAAGATTTGTCAGAAACTTTTTTATTCCAATGTCATAAACACTTTATTGGCTGTTTAAATCACCATAATTTTCTCCGGTCACGTAGTCGCACTTTATTTAAAAATTTTAAGAAACAATGACCAAAAATCGAGATTTTTCCTCTTCTTTTGTGTTTTAAGTGCCTTTTTACGCCCCTCACCTTATACATTTTCTGAAATAAATGGTTTTGAAGTTCATCGAAACAAACTTCCAACCTTAGAAAATATCTAAACGTGGTAAGTAGCTTTCCAAAACATGATTTGAAAAATGAGACAAAAAGGGATAAAAAACGGGCCTAACCGTACCTTGTCCTTTATTATTGATAAATAAGTATATCATTTGGAAAGAAATGTTGAACTGGTTCATTGAATTTAGACATGCACATTATGTTCATTCACAAGCATCGTTGTTACCGTACCTTGTCCTTTGGTAAGCAGAAAACGCAGAGTTCAGTTATTTTGTTAATCAACTTTGATAAATATTCTCTCATATATCGGGTAATTTCAAATAAATACAGTCCGACCATATGCGTATTTAGAAAAAGTATGCTTACGGTCCGCGGACCGTACGCGAACGGTTCAAATACTCATATAGTTTGGAACATAGACACTTAACTATATTGTTGAAATCTATAATATATGTGGCCGTCTAGATATCCTTAGTTTGTCTTTGTCATTTGATTGCTGTCTTATAAACGCATAACCTACATCTCCAACAGTTTTGTACAACTAAAACGGTTATTGTGTATGGAATACTTGTCTTTCTTTCCCTCAACAATATGCTTGAGTGAAGATGGACCGAGAAGAGATGTACACAGGCACTATCAATGGGAAGGTTGACTTGCCATATGTATAACATAAAGAAAGTCTTCCTACCGATGGATAGAAACATAATGTCTACTGTGTTAATTTTTGAAGACATGTCCCATCTAAACAAAGTCGGATTGATCTTCAGCGATTACCCTCCCCCCCTTCTTTCACCCATTTCCCCCTTCAGTTTTTGTATATATCATCCATATTAAATTTGATCCCAAAAAAGTTACTAGAAAGGCATATATGTACACCTAAATGGTTGCAATAAATTCCATTGACTAGGAAACTATTCCAAATCAGATTATTTTTACTAGTATTTCGATATTCTATTCAAAATAATTTACCCCAAAAATAATTACTACTGGTTGACTGAAACATTGATTTTAGATAAACATTGTAAACAAAACTGTTTTGTCCCTTCTTTTGATTTTGAGTAATAACAGACATTTTACCCATGCCATACGAAGGCTTTGTGAAACGGTACCCTGCTTCTGCAAAAATATATTATCACTATTTTTTTTTTTTTTTTTAAATAGAGAACACATATACCAAAAGGAACAATCAAACTCAAAGGTAACACAACATAAAAAAACTAGCAACACGAAAAAAAACTGAGATGATTTGAGGTGTTTCGGAAGGGATGTAGAAAACTATGCATTTTGGCCCCAAAGGATTTTTAAATATGAAAGTAATTGTGCATTCAAATTAATTATTAGACAGCTGATGACTAATTTAGCCTCAAAGTTAGATTTTAAGGACATCAATATTATATTTTAGCTGTTTAATGGTGTTTTTTTGTTTGACTGTGCGTATTTTCCTTATGTCAAGAAACTTTTGTGGTATAAAAATAAGAATTTGTCGTATAATTGACAATAAATAACTCTCCAAAGGATACCAAATGACACAGAAATTAACAAGTCACTGTACGGTCAAATTTTTACCAACAGTTTTTTCATACGCTTTTTGATAAAACTTTTTTTTTTTTTAAAACAGATGATTTTTATTTGAATTCGTGAAAAACATATGTGAAGTTTCAGAAAATATATCCTAAAGGAGATTAAAATTCTAATTTTGGACAAATTTTGGGGAAATATGTGACATCTTTACCCCCTTTTTGCAATATAATTATTAAAAACGGTAGTTTGTTGCCATGGATACACCAAAAAAGAAATATCTTGAACCATTTTACTACTTGTTATCAGATATATAGAAAATACTGATTACATATACATGCACATACATGACACAGTAAGCTTAATTTGTAAGAAAACAAGGAAAATGGGATGGTAATATATGTGTATATTGTTATATTACATCAATACTAATCTAGTGACATATCTCATTTTGAAGAACAGAAAAATGAAACTCCAATAATAAATCAGCGTCCTTCTTTACTTTCAGTAAATTTTTATAACCATTGTAGTCCTCTTTGTTCAGCTCCTGCAAATTTTTATTTTGCCATTTCATTACAGACTTTTCGTTTTAAATTTTCCTCTGAGTTCAGTATTTTTCTGATTACTATTTATACTGCCAAAAAAAATGATTGCCTTGTCAGCCACTGTATCGTTTAGATTTTTCACCACCCTTGCTG
Organism: Mytilus trossulus; assembly: GCF_036588685.1. NCBI lineage: Eukaryota > Metazoa > Mollusca > Bivalvia > Mytilida > Mytilidae > Mytilus > Mytilus trossulus. Next base: position 95,690,449 of record NC_086373.1, read on the forward strand.
TCTACCTCTTTTTGTATGTTTTCTACGCTCTCTTCAAGCTTCGTCACACATATTTACTTGTCTAACTGAGCTCTAACAACCTTGCCAAACAATCCAGCTGCTTTATTTGCATGTAGATAATTTCATTCAGACCTTCTGTGAACTACTGAATCTATATAAACGGAGAACGTGTCCATTGGACACAGATAATACATCAGCTTGCATATAACGTTATAAAGAGTCATTACTCAAGAGCAGTAATAGTTACACCACCAAAATTCGCGTTTGATCTGAGTTTTATGTTATTGCGTTTCATTAAATTAAGGTTAATGTCGTGTACAGTCGGACAGCAGTCGTGTAGAAGTCACAAACATGCCCGATCAAAAATTTGGTCACGCTTGGTCGTGGCAATTTGGATAATAAGGATCATCGAGTTGATCTGATCGGCAGTGTGAACCTAGCTTTACGCTTCTACAACGATCCTTCTACGATTATATCACGTTCGCAACACGCTTTTTCTACGCATGATCTTATGCGGGAGTCAAACATTACCGATTGTTGCTTCCGTTTGAGATCAGACATCAATACGACACGAAAAGGGAAAAAGTCGGATTACTATCAATTATCTGGAATGTCCTTTCATTGTCTGAACGCCGTCGTTTAAGTTCGTAAGAAATTCCTACGGGTCGGGAGGAGTCCGAATAGTTCGCAAAGCACCCCGACAGTTAGGTGCGTCCCGTTAAGCTGGGGGTCACACATTCATGATTTTTACTACCGTCCTTGACAGGTCCATTCCAGATTTAAATTTGTCAAAAGTCGGATCAAGATCCTGTAAATCGTGGATGGAAATTTGAACTTTAATTAGAATTTGTAAAACCAATAATTTAATCACGACAACAATCAGATATTGTTCAGGAAGCGTCGATATTCGACCGTTTCCAAGCGAATTTATCCCGATAATCCCGTTCTCAATCGAATTTGTATTTTTCGCGAGATAACCTTCGATCGAGTCTGTTACGACTGCATCCCGATTCTACCGAATGTAATCCGACAGAGATCAGACAGTGAACCGACGCTGATACAAATCGGATTAAAAGCGGATTGAGAACGGGATTATCAGGATAAAATCGCTTGGAAACGGTTGAAAATCGACGCTTCCTGAACAAAATTTTATTGTTGTCGTGATTAAATTTTTTTTTTTTTAAATTTTAATTAAAATTTGAATTTCAAACCACGATTCACAGGATCTTGATCAGACTTAATATGACAAATTTTAATCGGAAATGGTTCTGTCAAGGACGGCAGTAAAAATCGTGAATGTGTGACCCCAGATTAACTTTGCTCATCATGTTCCTACTACGACTATACCCCGAGTTATCCGATTGTAACTCGATCTTACTACGAATCTACTGCAATTATAGCACGTTCTTACCACGATAATACTGCGTTCATAGCACGATCTTACTACGTTCTCAGCAAAAACGTCAACATCGTGTTCCATATTAATACTGTTCCATTCCTTCTATTTTTGATTAATACGTAAATTTCGCGGAAACAACAAAGTCATGCCACCAAAATCTTCTTAAACCCGTGGGCGTGTAACTTGGGGTAGATGTAGAGGTAGATGGAGCTACGATAGAAACGAATCCTGATTCGGCAGAAATGTCGGACTGACCAATCCAAACAAAAAAAATGTTGAGCTATTAGAGTAAATGGACAAGAGGTCATAGTCACATACACACAAATAAAACCTGGAGGGATTTGATATATTTTATGTGAAAAGGAAAATTAGAATGATGGTCGTAGTATGAACGTAGTCAGTTAATAAGAAGAGCGTTATGAGGGCGGCATGGGCATGCTAGAGTCGTACTATGGTCTTTAACAGCGTGTTGTAAACGTAGTTTAGTCGTAGTGGAAGCGTATTTGGGTCGCGGTTAGAACGTGATGGTGGTAGCAAAGTCGTTATAACGTCGTTCTGAGATCGTAGTGCAGTCTCTCCGAATAGAATCACGCTTTTGATACGCTTTCGCTACGATGGTACAGCGATATTGTGATCTTACCACGACCTATGTGAGCTCTAACTACGCTCTAACTACGACCTAAATTCGCTATGAACGCACCACGATTGTTTCAAATGTTAAAAGATGGCCACGCTCATTACGATCTTGAAATCCTCACCACGACCGTGATACGACCTCACACCGATCGTCAAATTTGCATTTTTTTCCCAGATCAAAGTGAGATCGTGGCCTAGTGGGGCTGCGGTATTAAATGAACATATTAAAACTACAAATGTATAAGCAAAAAATCACTAATTTTCCCTTAAGGGGGTATGGGAGTCTATAATTAAAATGATGGAATTTGTTCATACTTTGCTAAAACTATTGATTCACCGCGTATTTTCCCAAGTTACAGGTTGTGACAAAAAGACATGATTATATATGGTTAATACAGTGGAAAAAAAACATTGTGTGATTAGAAACAAAACAAAATCATAGAATTGTAAAATAAATTAGGAAAATATAACTTTCAGACAATGTTTTGAGAATATCATAAGAAAAGATAGGGTCACTTTACGTGTTTTCCGGATAAAATGCAAAATAGGAAATTCCATGTAGATTCCTTCGGAAAATGCACTGTTTTAAAGTTACCTCCCCTTAAAAAGGCAATTAAAAATTAAAAACAAACAAAAATAATCTGCTCTTGTGAAAATATTAATTTTCATAAGTTATATTCTTACAAATTGGTTCTTTCAAATGCAAATTCGAATTAAATTTCTGCATTCCAGAAGCAAATTTTTCTAACTTGATAGAAAATCTGGACCTTAGGTTCTCTGTTTTTACAACCCAAGGTGGCGAAAGACACCCATACCACCTTAAACGGCCTGATGAATGTACAAAACAATGAACGAATACTAAATATGATACTAGTATATTGCAACAAACGACAACCACTATATTACAACCTTCTTACTTTGGACAAAACCTTCCACTTGACCTTGCATTGGACAGTGGTGTAACAGTACAATATAAGAGCAAACTATGAAAATCTATAAAAAGGGCTAATCTCGCTAAATCGATATAAAACAGAAAGAACTAATAAAAACCTAGACCGACTGTGACTTTATATCCGCACAAGAAGAGAACATCACGGAAACATATCAAATTCAATCGAATTAACAGTTGATCAACGATAAATAACGTAAAAGATCTATTATATATAACATTTACCATGTTTGAGCTTTTGATTTGCCATTAGCTTAGAGTCTCACCGATTAGAATTTTCTCGGAGCTCGGTATGTTTGTAATTATACTTTTTAGGTAAAGTAATTATTACTGAAATATATACACGCGTGTGCCAACAAATATATTTTATATTCTTTCAGTTATCACTTGCAAACCTATAAAGATACCGACCTCTGGAAACGTTCAGCTCAAACCGATACGCAATAGTTATGTCGTTGATTCCAGTGTAACACTTTCATGCAAAACTGGTTACAAAGGGGTTGATGAGCAATCAGTATGTAAAGCGAATGAAAAATGGTCGTCCGAACAAATACCGATATGTATACGTAAGTACACTATTGAAATTTATCCAATTAAATAATGTCTGCGAACATAACTTTGACAAAATGTGGGCATATAACGTTCAGATATCAGACAACTTATACTTATTACTTATAGTTTGTAATATTTGGAAGATTTGTAGTTGTGTTTGCTGAATAAGTTCATCTTCCCTGGAATAACATATTGTATTTCAACTTATTAATTTTTCCTCTTTAAAGTGTAGAAAATGTTTATGTCTGAAGTTTGCCTTAGTGTAAACAATATTTTATTCAGAAACAGATGAATAAACACGTACACAAAAACAATACAATGGATTTGAAAGTAAGTTTGCCTTGACGAAAAGTAAAACAAAAATGTATTAAATTGTATTTTAAAAACTTCTTACATTTTATTCATTTCACAGCGACACAAACGTATTACTCAATTAAACAATCAAAACGTCTATGACGACGTTCTTACTACATAATTATTTAAGTGGATGATTAAGTAAGCGATGCTTTATCATTATTCTCTGAGATGCAAAGGACACCAGCAAAAATCTTGATTTAATAATAGCCAGCCAGCTGTTAGCACAGTGTTTAATATCCTTTAAATCGAGCTCTCGTAAGCTTTTAAACAGGGATCCTTGTGTATGAAGGCATTACGGTTTCTTTAAAAGCAAACGGTGTATGCGATCATAGCATAGCCTCGTTGTAGCGTCGATATTCACATAATTGCATGAATCCCCTGAGGGGTTCATGCTTATATATTGGTGAGTTTTGGATGTGTCTATGGGACACTCGATATCTCTCGGCCGGAAGTCAGAATAAATTTCTCGGAACGTCTCGAAATTTTTCGGTCATTTTTACAGATCTAAACAGGTTGTTATCTACGTATTTTATATGGTCCCTTGATGGCCCTTGACGAAGCAATTATATTTGTTTTAAAACGACCACTGTATACTGTGTGTATCTGGGTCAATTATAACGTTGTCTCGATAACATGTAAACTAATTATGTTTGAAGATTTAACCACGGGATACTGACAGTGTATTTCATCATAGACTTACGTGGAGAACATTCTGGTTATACTATTTATATTAGATCGGAAAACAGAAAGATGATATTCTAATCAAACTTATTTAATTCAATCGGAATGAAAGAAATATCTACCAAATTAATATACTGTATTTATGTTTCTGAAGAATCTAACAATGATTGAAATCAGAATATTTTCAGAGCTACAATTAAGGAATAAATATTTTATATGACAAGATACTCGGCTTTGATATTTTTAAATATTTATTTGTAAAGGAAACATACAAATAAGATTTAAATGAATTCTTGAATCCTCCAAAAAAATGTTTACAAACAATAATTATTATATTTCTACGTTTATTATTTCATCCCGTTTTAGTATTTAATAGGTTTTATTTTTTTTTTTTTTTGTATTGTGATATATCCATAAAACGGAAAGTAAGATGAATTTATTAAACATTTAAATTTTAAACGGTCGTAAATAAAAATACTTGTGTATTCTCAATAATAGATTACATAAAGCATTATTTCAAATCTTTGCAGCTCACAACAACCGTAAAAAAATAATTTACAATAATCACAACAAAATTTGATTACAACCATAATGTTGATTATTTTATACTGTTTTTAGTATGGATTTAGTAGTCTTTGCTTATATTTTGTATAGTAATATATTCACATATATAGTGGAATGTTATGATTTAGATTCATTCGATAAATACAATGTCCATCCGCAAATATTTGACGTTCGTGTTTATTGCTATTATATAGGTGGCACGGTAGTATTTCCCTGCCATAGGCGACAATGTTAACATTTTTCAGATTTTCATGACTTTCTAACACTCCCCAAGACCCAAAACTTACTGTAACTTGAAGTACTTTCATTCAGATATTCAAAAATAAATGAGAAACACCATCATGACCGTTTACTTTTTTAGCTATTGTCACCAGTCTAAGGGAACCAGTCATTTACATCATATTTGGCCGCAGTAAATGTAATATTCTAAAAAAATTGTAAAAAATTTATTTCAATAGTTACATTTGAAAATTGCTATTTTTCAGACTCATAATTGGTTAAAATACTTGAAAAAAATGTTTCTGGTTGACAATCCATTTCAATGTCCAATCACAGTGTCATAAGTATTCACCTAAGTAGGGTACACAAAGGAGCAACCTAAAAGGTTGGAAGCAAATACTACCGTGCCACCTTAAGTATATATCTAAAAAAAATGGAAAAGATTACTAACAGGAACGTTAGTTAAATGTAAAATTGTGATTCAATTTTTCAAAGTTTAACCTTATAGCATCTACATATTTTTACTATGGTACGGTTTTAAAAATTGTGTTCATTGTGTTCAACAACTAGTCTACACGTCTTGATTCGTTCACTTTATAGATCACATGTCAAAGGCCAACGTCAATGAATCCGAAGTCAAAACATTTAATGTAGGCCGTTTTACATTCGAATTCAACTATGATATTAAGATATGTGATAACGCAAATGCGTATTCTTTTCCTGAGTATCAGTGAGATGCTTTCTTTTTACTATTTCGTGCGCTAAAATACAACTTGCATGCAATACTATTAAGTTCACTCGTGAAAGCTTATTTTCGTTTTTGTTATCTAAATTCAGAACACGGCAGAAAGAGCTTTACATGTGACTTCCAAGAACGGTCATCATAACTAATGGTATTCTGACCTCGAGATTTTTCTCTTTTGTTTCTTTTTTGAGTCACTGTCTTATTATAAACTTTGACATTTTCGAAACGTTAAGGATTGTCTACCCAAAGAATAGATTCCTTAACTTTGTAATGTATTCAGCCTTTTAACTTTTTTCATTAGAGCGTCACTGATGCTTTTTTTGCAGACTTAACTCGTGTCTGGTGTACATCATTTTAATTCTAGTATATTTTTATAACTACATACCTTTTTATATAAATTGGTTATTTTGAAAGTATATGCAGGTAGTCATAAACTTCTGAACTAAGAAATTCTTCAGCAAAACTAAGTTTCCCTGTATAATGTTTGAATTGATTTTAAAAGTAAAATCAGGAAATCCTTAAAATTTGAGATGTTTTATGAGACCAAAATAAGTCTCTTCACAAGAGGTACCAATCAATTGCATGTCACAGGTTTCCCCGCATAAAACATCTACCATGAGTAAAGACAGCTTCAAATACGAGTTGGTCATAAAGCATTCATGTAGAAAACAAAATATAAAGATATGATATATAAAATAAATGCATCCAGAATTCCAGGTTATAAAGCAAAGTGAGAGCATAAATTTATACTGCGATAGGTTTATGCAATTTGCATAAATCATCCGGTTAGGAGAAATGACAATTTGCTAAATGCTTATAATTGGAAAAATTATGCACATTCCCAAGTAATAAATAAAATAATTGAGCTTCAAAATGAATATTCAAATCGGCCCATTCAAATAAAAGCTGTAAACATATACTTTCAACTAGCATCTTCTATTTACAGTCAGTTATTTCAATACAAAAGCAAACACAAATTCAGCAACGATCTTTTGGTGACACGGTAGTCAGTGGTCTTAGGTTCATGTATTGCTTTTCTTTTTTTTAAAGAAAGCAACTTGTTTTCGACATTTATTTGATAAGATCAAGAGTAAACGCACAAAATAAGGATGTATGTAGATAAATATTTAAGTTTATGTTCTTATTCAATATTTCAAACGAACATAAAGCATTTACAAAGTAAAAACTCAACACAGTTATTGGTTATCAGCTCGCCCCGACAGCACAGAAAGCTTATTTTTATTATATACAATAACAAATGTCCAATTTGCTGTCATCGACCGCTGCCATCACATATAAACACAATCTACAATAGAAAAATGTTCTATAAGTTGAAGAAAAAATCATTTCGATTTACATACATGTATTTTATCAACTATTTTCTACATAACATACTGATTCACATTCCTATGAAGTCTTAATAAAAGGGGTGGGTGGGTGGGAAACGAACCTTTCTGTCGGATAGGCGAACCTCGAATGACAATTCTAGATATCTTATTATAATTTTAGCGCTAAAATTCTAGCATGAAGTTATCATGATTGATATAACTTAAACCGGTTATAACTTACTGATGGTCCAATCAAATTAAACATAAACATGTTTTGATTTAAACACACGTGTTAAAAGTAAACAAATACACGTGTTCCCGAGTAACCTTTATAAATACATTTATGTTCTTATTCAATACTTCAAACGAACATAAAGCATTTACAAAGTAAAAACTCAACACAGTTCGCCCCGACAGCACAGAAAGCTTCGATTGATAAAGAAAGGGACATAAAGAAAAAGGGGGACAAACAATATATGTTACAAGCCTAAATTCTTAGATACTGACAATCTGTTGAGTATACTCTCTTTAACATAACCATCTTTGGCTTTATCACTTTTCCATCTCCCGTGTTTCTTAAACAACCGGTCATCTATTCCAGCTTCTGCCGCGGCAGTAGCTCCTCCTGACCTCAAACTATGTAAGCCAAACTGTTTTTTATCAAGACCTAAACTGTCAAGTGCAGATAACAATAACTCTCTGGCTCTGGTGTAAGAAATATGACTACTCTTTCTAAGTTTGTATATATTCAAAGATTTACAATAACAAATAGATCTAAAGATAAAATCATTCGATTCTTCAAGAATGTTAGCTAACTTTAGATAACGCTGAAGTACATCTACCGGGCATGTAATATTCCCTGTTTTTGAAATGACAACATCTTTCCCTTCCCTATATACATCAGTTTTACTCTTGACTAAATGAAGTGTAAGGTAAGTAGGGGAAAACTGTATATCAGACCTTCTCAAGTTAGCTAACTCGGAGAATCTTAAAAAGCCAGCATAGGCTAATAAACACATACATGCTATTCTTACATCTTTTAAATTACAAGTATTATTAGCATATTTACATACAATATTTTTCAAAATATGCGGTGTGATAGGTTCTTTTTTGACAACTGAATGACCTATTTTTCTATGAGCCCCTTCAAGAACAGATGCAACTAGATTATTTTCACTGGGATCAGCAACGCCAGCTAATTTATGTGCCCATTTTATGGCGTAAAAAGCATCATTTAATTTTGAAACAGATTTTGCAGTTTCAGACAAATGAATTAAATATAAAGAAATATGTAAATGAGATGCTGGCAATGGTGAAAAAGAATATTGACTAGTCCACTTACACCATGAATTGAAGGCATATCTATATTTCTTCTGAGTACTCGCAGCCTTGGAGGAAAGAAGGAATTCTGGTAACTGTTTGAACAAACTGCTAAGATCATTATTAGAGGCAACTTGTGAATTAAAGTCTGACCAATGTCCTACTGAAAAAATATCTGAAAAACGTAAAATTGCAATAACATTTTATATACATATACAGAGGACGAATTATTAGCATATTTCAGATTTCTATACACAGTAAAATATAATATATATTCAAATATTTCAACGCCAGCTACAATATCTTTATAGATACTAGGGCCATAAACTGTAAAACAAATTACCATGCCTGCTACAATATCATTATAGATACTAGGGCCATGTCAAATAAAAAACCAAGCCTGCTACAATATCATTACCGATACTAGGGCCATGTCAACATAAACACCCATGCCTGCTACAATATACATATACTAGGGCCATGTCACAAACAGACCATGCCTGCTACAATATATCTATATATATATAAGGGCCATGTCACAAACAGACCATGCCTGCTAAAATATATCTATATATATTAGGGCCTTGTCTAAGATGCATCTAGCAAAACAGCCAAAACTGGCGAACCAAACGGTTCAATTCCGAATATCGTATTCTTATTCAAACCTTGCTTATAAATACCATCAGTATTTTTAAACACAATAACATCTTTTACGTAATCTTGATAAATCAAATGTTTATCGAATATCAAAGGCCAGAATGCAGCAGAAATCCACTTAGGCACAACTAACGTGCCTCGAGCTTTACAAGCTATCATGTGTTTTATCGATCGTATCACAAGATTAATTGGTGGAACTTGCCAATTATTTTCATTGGTCCAAACTTGAGAAAATGCATCAACTGCTTCAGAATCAGGTTGCCAAAATAAGGAGTTAAATCTCATAACTTTTCTATTTTCGACACTTGCAAACCTGTCAATCGAATAAGGACCCCACATATCATTTAAAAAATTGAAAAATATATGTGTGACTCCCCAGTCCTCGAAATCAACCATTTTGCTGATATAATCAGCCTTTTCATTTTCTTTTCTTGGAATCCATTGAATGTCAATTGATATTCCTTTTTGAATGCAAAATGAAAAAATAGATTTTGCTATAACATGAAGATTTTCTTTCATACTTCCCGAATTAACAATTTTGACACAATTTTGATTGTCAGTAAACCACTTTACAGTTTTTCCTGTGAAACTATTCTTAAAAGAAAAAAGGGCTAACTCTATAGCTTTCAGCCTTCTCCATGTGGAGCTTTGTACCGTTTCACTACATGTCCACATCTTATGGAAAATCTTATTTTCTAATTCAACGGTGTATGCACCAGCGGCAATATTACTAGCATCTGAGTATATGACAACAGAAGATTTACTGTAATGACATAAATTACGATAGTTAATCATGGTGACATTTTCTAACCAGAACTTTAACTCTGATAAAACCTCGACGGGTTTGTACCCTGTAATGGGAATATCCCACCCAATTCTACTTTCAATTTCCATGTAACAGAACTTTGACATAATTCTAGCCACATTTCCGATTACGGGAGTCATAGAAATAATTCTACCTACAACCTGAGCTAAAGATCTAGCTGTAACATAGGGAAATTTAGCCAAAATGACATTCAATGAGAAAATCAAATCGTCAACTCGACGTTGAGTAATAGATAATTTGTATTCTTTCGAGTTCCAAACTATTCCCAACCATTCTAACTCGGTAACAGGTTTAAAAACAGACTTCTCCTCGTTAATAAGAAAACCAGCATCAATCAAAGACCTTTTTACGAAGGACGATTGCTCATTACATGTAGTTTCATCTGGACTCATGCCAAATCCATCATCTAAATACAAAACAACTTTTATACCGTTTCCGAGACAAAATTTTACTAGTGGCCTCAAACATTTAGTAAAAATGTACGGACCGGTAGTAATTCCGAAAGCTAAAACAGTATAGCAATAAAATTGACCTTCCCACTGAAAACCTAAGAAAGTCTGTTGCTGTGAGCATATGTCTAAGTGAAAATAACCAGATTTTAAATCAAACTTAAACAGATACATATCTTTGTCAAAATATTGTATAGCTAACTTCCAATCCTCAAATTTTTTTTTTCGCGCTTTATGTGTTTATTCAATTGACTCATATCTAAAATAAGTCGTTTCTTACCGGACTTTTGAGTAGCAACACTCAATGGATTTACCACATATGGTTGAAAAGGCACTTTAATTACGCAACCTATTTGAACTAAATCTTCAATTGACTTTGTGACAAATTCAGTGTTCTGCCGTGCTGATCTATTATTTCTGTGGTACATTTTAAAAGGTGTATCTATAAATGGAATAACATAACCATTTTTTATTGTATCAAGCACAAAAGGACAAGCACCTATATTTTCCCAATACTTTACATGACAAGCTAATCTACCTTTCACTCCTTTAAATTTATCATATGACTGACAATTTTCAAAATATTGAACTTGATCTATAAAAAATTCTATATAATCGTTATCAACAAAACATGTAGAAAATTGGTCATTAATAGTGTCTAAATACTTATCATTCACAATGACTGGAGAGTGACGTTCAGGCCCTACTTTACTACTTCTGGTAGGTTGTCGAGTTGTTGTTGGATGACCTGAGACTGGCGAGAAGAGGACAGTTTTTTCTCCAGTTGCCTTGTTGCTTACAGTAGTGGCACATGTCGATTGAGCAAGGCTCACGCCTTGCGAAGCTCCCACGAAAGGGCTGTTGCTGATTACGTTGATAATGCTGAGCGTAAGCAGGGTTACCATAAGATTCCGCAGGTTGTTGACGAGGCGGATTTTTAGGGTAAGGTTGCTGGCGAGATTTTGACTTCTCCTTGGAGGTACGGATAGCTCTGGTCTCAGCTTGTCGTATCTTTCTCTCATCTTCAGAATCTGAAGCCACGGCATTGGATTCGTATTCCCTAACGGTTCCCCAACCAGCAGCGGAAGCATCAGCTATGCGTATTTTCTTATTACGGCTTTTGATCTTATCAGTTATGTCAAGAACTAATATATAGGCTTGAGTATTGGAGTTAGGGATGAATTTTGAAAGTTTATTAACAGTGTCTAATAATTCCTCGTTAAAGGTGTACTGAATTCTGTTTCCTTCCCCCTTAAATTTTAGAATGACGTCCTCCTTAATTTTTCTCTTAAGGCAATCTTGTTCTTGTATGAGTTCAGATTTCAACTCGCCTAACTTGCTGTCTAAAATTGTCTTAAAAAGCTCTACAGTATCTACCAAATCAGACGACTTATCAGCTGCTTTATGAATATTAGGTGGCGGTAAACTATTATCTCTTTCGAGTAGTATGTCTTCATTCAATTCCAGACGTGGAGAAGATTCGGACATTTTACCAAGTGGCGATTTAAGAAAAAACGAACCTTTCTGTCGGATAGGCGAACCTCGAATGACAATTCTAGATATCTTATTATAATTTTAGCGCTAAAATTCTAGCATGAAGTTATCATGATTGATATAACTTAAACTGGTAATAACTTACTGATGGTCCAATCAAATTAAACATAAACATGTTTTGATTTAAACACACGTGTTAAAAGTAAACAAATACACGTGTTCCCGAGTAACCTTTATAAATACATATCAAATGTATGCTTTATGTTTACTAACATTATGAATCAAATCGGAAACGTTTAGTCTATAATTTTCGAAGAAATTCATAATGAAGTAGAAAAAAGGTCTTTTCCTTTAAATGTACATGTTAAAAAACGAATAAGTGAACAATAATTGAAAATCTGTCAATGCAGATAAGACTAGCACAATCGGCGAACGAAAAAAATGTTAAATAAACACTCCAAAGAAAAACGAATACTCTTATGTCAATCAATTTGCAGTAAACACATAAATGCACTGATAGGAATTAATAAAGATTGTGGGTCAACTTTCCACCGGCGAAAAAAATGACGTAAACAAAAATAGGTCACCGTACGACCTTCAACAATGACGAAAATCAATACCAAATAGCAGGCTTTGAAATTATTCGGAATTACAAATGTAAAGCAATGCAATACATCAATTTGAGGACATGGTCAATGACTTAATTCTTTGTTTACCTGTAGATGAATATTTTTACTAGTAAAACTATTCCATATCCCTACTTGCATAGTGAAATGAATGGGAAACGTTTTGTTTATACAGCTTTCCCACAGACATTCCATTTTTATCTCTATTTTTTCGTTTTAATTTGTTATGTTTGTTTGTTTGTTTTGTTCAAACTTTGTTGTCAATAAATTGAAATTTTATGCAATAAGAATCTAAAAAAGGTTTAGCTAGCTATTAAACCAGCATTTTTTACATAAAAATATCTGTACCAAATCAGGAGTATGACAGTTGTTATCTATTCGTTTGGTTTTATAAAGCGTTTGATTTATTTGATTATTGACTTTCAGTAATGAATATTCCTTGGAGTTTGATATTATTGTTATTTTAATTTTTGCATTTGCTGGTTCTGTAAGCGTATAAGTTTGTTTTTATTTTTTGAATAGCTGTTCCATGTCCAGCTTTAAACAAACCACAACACATGGTTATACCAACCATTATTTCTGGATATCATTACGGTGAGAATGTCACTTTCCAGTGTGTAAATGGTTATAATTTATCAGGACCTTCATTGATAATATGTCGAAATAGTTCTAACCGCTCAAGGGGGGAATGGAGTGATGAACAGCCTACTTGTAAAGGTAATTTATTTGCTTGAGTATAAGTTGATGTAAAACTGCAATCTGAATGGTTAATATAAAAAAGAAGATGTGGTATGATTGCCAATGAGACAACTATCCACAAAAGACCAAAATGACACAAACATTAACAACTATAGGTCACCGTACGGCCTTCAACAATGAGCAAGGCCCATACCGCATAGTCAGCTATAAAAGGCCCCGATAAGACAATGTAAAACAATTCAAACGAGAAAGCTAACGGCCTTATTTATGTAAACAAATATGTAACACATAAACAAACGACAACCACTGAATTACAGGCTCCTGACTTGGGACAAGCACATACATCAATAATGTGGCGGGGTTAATTTGTAAGCGGGATCCCAACCCTCCCCTTAACCTGGGACAGTGGTATAACAGTACAACATAAGAAATGAACTATAAAAATCAGTTGAAAAAGGCTTAACTCATCAGATAGACAAAAAATAAAAGTGGACGTGGACCGATATTTAATGTCAATAGACCATGACAACCGTGATTAAGAGGGTTAACCAACAAATCCCCATGCATGATATGTTGTAATTCTGATACATGTACAACAAACAAACAAATACCATTGGCTTCCATTACTTTTTCACAGCAAACTGAACTAATCAGAATCACCATATAATATTATGCTGAATCTGATGTAATAAAACTTATATTTTATTTAGATAGTCCCCTTAATATCAAAAGAATAAAATATTCACATGCTCCTTAAACTGCATCAAAGTACACGTACATGTCATGTATCAATGATTAAATTCCTTAGTTGTTCAAAACTAAAATTTTGTTAGACAAAATGAACATGATGAAGTAGGTGGAACTCCAGTAGTTTTTGCGAAATCTGTAAAAAAAATCTTACCAAACTTGGAAGGATGGGGAAAGTTCTAACACGTATTCGTTGTGACGTTGTTTACAAACAATAACGTCACTCGATAATGTCAGATTTGTTCTTCATAAATATAGGTGTGACAAATAAAGGAAATCACAAAAATACTGAACTCCGAGGAAAATTCAAAATAGAAAGTACCTAATCAAATTGCAAAATCAAAAGCTCAAGCACATCAAACTAATGGATAATAACTGTCATATATCTGACTTGATGCAGGCATTTTTTTATGTAGAAAATGGTGGATTAAAACTGGTTTTATAGATAACTAAACCGCTCACTAGTATGATAGTTCGTCAAATTCCTTTATATTGACAACGACACGTGAACAAAACAAACAGACATAATAGGTGAAAATGATAAAAAATACCACAGTCAACATTGTGTTACAATCCCAATCACGAATGCAAGTTCTGAATTTGAACTTTTAAATAATACAATTTGTTTACCTGTAAATCCAATTCAAGCCATTGAACAATTAATATGTGTAGAAAAATACATGCAAATTCCCAACATATTTCAATTCCCTGTCTATAACATACAGGCGCCTTATCATACTACTTGATTTGTGGCAGTGTGTACTGTGATGTACATATGCTTCCAACAAAAACATTTTTATTGCTGTCAATTTAAGATGAGACTAGTTGTTATTTTGTCACTGAGTTTTTGTGTGGGGAAGGAAGCAAATTATACGTCCTTCTCTTTTCAATATATGGAGTGTTAAAAAATTGAGGGAAAGTACAGGAAAAGTAGAGTCAGTTTTGCAAAGGCTTGGTTTATTATTGTAAATTTACTTTCTATAAAAAAAAACAATTGACAACTAACTATTGAACAGGAACACTAACAGTACCTTGGTACAAAAAAATCATGATTCGTAACACTTACATGTACTCAGAGACAACAACATAAAATCAAGTAGTAAATGATAAGGTTGATTGCACTATGTATGGATATTTTTGACACATTCCCAATTTATTTTTTTGTGTATTTGGAGACCCAAAATTTAAATATCTATATACACCATTTGATTAAACATATCAAAGATCTTTAATTAGTCAATTTTCAATGATCTTACAGTTTATAATTGCAAACCTTTTACATCTGAAGAAAGGGCCAACAATCCATTTAAAAAGTGAATACGGTCACATTAAGAATCTTCAATAACTAGGAATTGCACTTTTTTAAATGTAAAAAAAGAATTCACTAATTTTTCATGCGAATCGGTGAAAGTGTTTTTAAGATATTTCCCAAACTGTTACGATGGACAGACAGATAATTAATGATATACCATACTACATCCTACGAACTGGCAAAGCGTCATACAATGCAACAGGAAAGGGTATGGTGACAATTGTTTTCCTAAAAAGGACATAGCTTCAAGAATATACAGCTGCGCAATGATCACCAGTTGCTTCTTCAAAGAATAAAGATATTTTTCTTCTAAATGTCATATCAAATTCACCAAAAAACCTTATAGGAGGTTATTTCAATAAAGTTAAATGAAACCTGTTTACGTATTTGAATTATTATTCACAAATTGGAAATCAGCTATTTTTAGTAACAAAATCCCATAACTCTGAAACATAAAACCTAAACTTTATAAAATTGACAAGGAGCTTGCATCAATAGAAATAAACAATAAACAACCAAAGTTTCAAATCAGATGACAACTGTTCAGAGCACTTTTTAGTTAAGATCCAAGTCATACAAATCCCCATTTTGTTTAGCTCACATGGCCCCATCTTCGCTAGCCAAGGCTTATGATCCACTCCCGCTCTCTTCACCCTTGGCGGATTGAGCCAACATTTATGATAACAATGTTGCGCCATCTATCGTAAGATATAAATAACCCCCATTCCAAATATATTATTCTTGACCAATGGAAGCACTTGAACAATACTTAGATAGAGCCCAATTTTACATCGAAGACATGGACAATCCAAGCAACGAAATGTTCCATAGGCTAATTCGTCGTTATAGAGGCAACAGAAACAAGGACTCGATGTGCATGATAGAAAAAGGTGAACAACTACAGTACTTTCCCGTGGACCAAACGCAAAGCTTCTCAAAATATTTTGAAGACCTGGCACTCCCCAAAGACAAAGGATACGACACTGAATTTCTAGACCTATGTAATGTCCGGCACAAAATCATCGAACAACTGTGCGAACAAGACAATCTTACAACCGAATTCAGCACTCAAAATATCAGTTATGCCATTAAACAGCTTCAATCTGGAAAGGCAACAGATGCATTAGGTTTCGCTGCTGAATATTTCAAAAATTCTCCAGCAATAGTTACACATTTCCTTACAGACTGTTTTAATACTATCATGAAAGATAAACTTATTCCATATATATTTAAATCTGGCATAGTAATACCTGTGTTAAAAAAGGGGAAAATCCAATGATGATGGACAACTACAGAGGAATTGCCGTCACACCGGTTGTGTCAAAGCTCTTTGAATGTACCATACTGCTATCTCTGACTCAAAAATTTAAACAATCAACTCTTCAATTTGGTTTTACAAAAGGCATGTATATGTTTATGGCTGGGCTGATTATATCTGAGTCTAGAGCAGAAGTTAAACATCGCACAAGTGAACCTCTGTACCTAATTACTGTTGGCAGTCAGAAAGCATTTGATGTAGTGGATAATATTATTATGCTGGATGAGCTACATGAAACCCCACAAAACCATTCAATGTGGACAATAGTAAAAAAACTTATACAGTGGTCTAGTCTCAAAGGTCAAATGGAAAGGAAACATTGGCAATAGCTTCCAAATACATTAAGGCGTTCAACAGGGTGGAATCCTCTCTCCATTGCTATACAAAGTATATGTCAACAATATCCGTGAAGATCTTAAATCAAATAGCTTAGGATTTAAAATAGGCACAACATATGTGGGCTGTCCAAAATGTGCAGACGATGTAACCGTCATTAGCAACTGTCCACATGCAAACCAATCTAGAGTAACTATCAATCCTTCAAAAACAATGGCAGTCATTTTAAATAAACCTAAAAACATTAACAGATCTGATCTGCAATGGACCTTAAGCAAAAACTTAATATATCCATCAGAAGATACTACACATCTTGGTTTAATAAAGGTCTGTTGTATGGCATGGAGATTCTACCACTTAATCAGAAGCAAATGGACATCTTGTCACGCTTTAATAAGAAAAACTTGATAAATTTCAAGTCAATGCCCACAAGAACAGCTACTGGAGCTGTATATCTCATCTTAGGCGCTCTTACAATTGGAGCTGAAATCCATAAAGGACAACTGTCCATCCTTTATAACATTGTCTCATGCCACAACTCAACAATACTGGATCTGGTAGACAGACAACTAATTATGAATATGGATAATCAACAGATTCTTCTGTAAGTTCGCAGGTACGTTAGCTATGTATGATTTGCCAAGCATTGATTCATTAAAGCAAAAGCCTCCATCCAAACTCAAATGGAAATTGTCGGTAAAAATGGCTCTTTAAACATATTGGACAAATTTTTTTCTGGAAGAAAAAGAATCTTAAACTACATTGTTACACCTGGACAGAACTCCCCTAAAAATTGGATAATATCTGTTGCGGAGATGTTCCATAATTGGAAGTTTATACATATATATAGAAAAAGAAGGTTGATTAAAAACATTCAAGTTGTTACTTAATTTAGTCGTATGTTTATGGATGTAAAGGCTTGTTGCACAATAAACATGTGGTAATTGCTTAAGATACTTTCTACATTTACACGTGATCATGTTATAGGCGCTTTTTGATTGGATGCAGCGAGGTTTGACTGCAACCAATAAAAATCCTTACCTTGTGTCTCCGAAATTTTATCTCAATCCGCCAAGGGTGAAGAGAGCGGGAGTGGATCGTAACCCTTGGCTAGCGAAGATGATATGGCCAAAGGAATTCACCGTCTTTTCTCATCACTTGGCGTCCGTCGTCGTCCGTCGTCTGTTAACTTTTACAAAAATATTCTCCTCTAAAACTACTAGGCCAAATTTCGACAAACTTGACTACACTCATCACTAGGGTATCTTATTTAAAAATAAGTCCGATGACCCCGCCCGCCAACCAAGATGACCAAAATGGCTAAAAATATAATATAGAGGTCAAATGCAGTTTTTTGCTTATATCTCTGAAACCAAAGCATTTTGAGCAAATCTGATGAGGGTCAAGATCTCCCTGTCCTGAAATATTCAGACCCATTGGGTAACCCGTTATTAGGTTGCTATCCCGGAATATGTAATTTTAAGAAAAAATTGCAGTTATTGGATATTATTTTCAATGTTATTATAGATAAAGATAAACTTAAACAGCAATAATGTACATCAGTGTGAGATCTACATACAAGTTAACATGACCAAATTGTATTCCGGCACGCGTTACATCGGGAATAATAATAATGCCACGTGAAAACTCACTGACGTCACATGATTTTTATTTTCAGCCATTATTGATAAAACACAAAACACACATACATAACTAAGTTATCTTGCAAACATACAAAGAGTATGTGCACGTTTAACAAAAAATATTGAATGTACATGAACAGTTAATGAAGAAATTATGTTATCAAAAAGATCAGGATTGGTGTTCTCGAAAGTATCCCATGATTCGTCGTAAGTCATAGATAAGACCGATTTTAGGATGGACTTAAGATAGACTTAGGACACTCTTAAAAGCTGCGTCTCGAAGCTACATGTATCTCAGACGCATCTTATATTAGGACGTCCTAAACACATTTCTGTGTGATAAATCCTAAATAGTTAGAGTAATCGTAAGATAAAACATTTATTATAGATGAAACCAATTATCAAAATTGTTTATAAAATTTTGTAATAACAAGTATTTAATGAAATGCATGATTTCAAATATAGGGAAAAAAATGATATCAAAATCCTATTTTCATATAAACTGTAAAACAATTTGTTTTGAAATGAGAATATTGAATTCGTAGTGTCATCGTGTCGTAAAAACACGACGTTCAAGGTTTAAAATCATGCGCAATTTCTTTATACAAGTTAATAACCGATGGTGGGTCTCTTTTCACGTTCATCTTCAGGTAAACAAATGAGAAAAAAGCATGCACAAAGTATGGATGAACATATGATGATCTTAAGACATCTAATTAGGTGTCCTTAAGTTAGGACGAAAATGTGATATATTCTAAGTTAAGAGAGCTTCGCGAACACGACTTGGGACAAAGACTTGTCATAAGTTGGTCTTAAGACACGTCCTAATTCTAAGATAGCTTCGAGAACACAACCCCAAAATTCCATCCATGACACAAATTGATAGGATTGCGATTTTTGTTTTGGGGAATAATAGATAAATGGTATTAGATTGACAGTCAAAAAGGTCTAGAGATCCAGGTCTAGAAAACCTTAACAATAATGAGTAATACTTACCAAGCTTGCTTATTCCAAACTATATTATCTATTGACGATGCAGCTAAAATAATGTTATAATGCAGGTTATTTTCTTGTTTTGACCGGATAAAATCTAACTCCTATTGGTTGACGTAACAACATATGTATAGAATTAAATTTAACTATATCTCAGCGTCCATAAAAGTAAAATGCAAAAGAGTTTCAATACTTTCATGATGAAATGTGTATATAGTTCTGTAAAGAACAGAATAATACTTACCAATATACTTCACTTAGAATTACATTTGAGCGCAAAAAAAATATTTGTTTGTGAATCGGTGAAATCCAGGGACGTTGCTTTTCATCGAGGCTTGCGTTGATTTTTATCGAGACCACAGCGGTGCAACCAGAGATATACATTGTATTATATGTTTCTGGTTCAACCAATTGGGAACTGTTATTTTAGGGCAAACATATATTTTACTTCAAGTTTTGGCATATTTTAATTGAAATAATAGAAAAGGGAATGCTGTTAGAAGATACAATTAGAAAATGATGAGCAATTTTAACAAAATTTGAATTGGATCGGGGTTCTAATAATTCACATTTTTTGAAGAACTCCCTTTACTCTTTGGATTTAAGTGACCTAAATGGTTTGCGAAAATTAATATTTGTATATGTAGAATAGAAATGAATGAGTATATTTACCATAGGAAGTTTATAAGATAATTTATGTTTAAAATTTGAAAAACAGATATACAGATAACTTTTTTTTTTGCATATATAATTTGTAGCTTTACCTTGTCGTTCTCCTGATTTACCAAAACACGCAATAAATAAAGAAAAATTGAAAGCATCTTTGACGTATTATGTTGATCAAGATGTATACTTCAAGTGTGAGCAAGGATATAAACTTATAGGAAATGGTAGTTTTAAATGTATAGCCAAAGGTAATCCAACGGATGTAGATTGGAACTATGATGGGCAAAAATGTGAAGGTTCGTATACTCTTAACGTTTTAAACAGGTAAAAAGTCTTTGTTATACTGGGGATAAACATGGTTGTTAATAGTTGTTGTCCCTAAAGGAAGATCGGATGTTTTTCACCATATTGAATTATAACATAGTAGATTTAATTGGTCAAGATTGTTAGATAATATGCCAATTTTAGAAATAAATACGAACATTTGCAAGGTCTTCCATTTAAATTAATGTGATATTTTACAGCTGATGCTATAAATACAGAATATTTCATAATTCGAATGAACATTTTTACGTGTCCATTAAAATGAAAGATGAGTAAATTGTTATGTTAGGTAAAATTTACATATTTTGCTCCGTAGCCAGAATACAAGAACGGTGACCCCCTTTTTCTAAAATCACATTATAAGAACTATCTTGTAATATTTGATATCATACCTATTCAACAAAAACAGTTTAAGATTGTATGATCTACACAATTTTATATTAATAGTCTTGTAAATTGCCATAGAATACATCACATATGATCATTTCAAACCCAGTCTTGAACTACATTTTATATATATAATTTTCAGAAATTGATCTGTGACGTCATTTTGTATCGTCAATTCAGTCATTTGATAGACAATGTGTAATTATGTTGTACTATGTATGTGCTGCCCAAGGTTGTTTTATGTGTCCTTTTTTATTCTGTGGTTAGTCTGCTTTTTGGTGTTGACATGAATATCAATAATATGGTCCTTTTTTTTTAATTAACTGTTTGCAATAGTATGAATTATTCTAAATAATACGGATTGTCTTATCCCAGGTATAGATAACCTTAGCCGTATTTAGCACAATTTTTTTGAATTTTTGGTCCACAATGCTCTTGAACTTGAACTTTATACTTGTTAGTCTGGTACCTTTGATAACTATGAGCATGTCGAAATGTGTTATTGTGTTGTTTATTTGTGTATTTTGTCTGCCCTGAATGTTCTTGCAAATATTTATACTGTAGTCTTGTCATGTAATGTTTAAGTGGTATATTTAACATTGCAATAAAAGCGCGAGGGTTGGCTAGCCACAAAACCAGGTTCAACCCACCATTTTTCTCAAAACGTCCTGTACCAAGTCAGGAAAATGGAGGTTGTTATCTTATATTTCGTTTCTCTGTGTCTTTAATTTCCTTTTGTTTTTTGGTGCTCTTTAGTGTTTCTTTTGTTTCGTTGGTGTAGTTTCCCTCTGTTTTAGTTTGTAACCTGTTTGTCTTCTTTCTATCGATTTATGATTTTCGAACAACTATATATACTTCTATTGCCTTTACTTTACTGCTAAAGGGAGAGGCCGATTTCATTTAGCCGCAACTCCTCTTAAATCATACAAAGTCGGAAATATTTGTGATATTGCGTACAAATATAATGAGTTTTTACTTCCCCAATAGGTCTTTGATCATGAATGTCGTGGTACGGTCTCAATAATGTCTTCAAGAATGAGAAAAGCGTAAAACAACTTTCAGCATCATATTCAAAACAATCGTAGTGCGTTTGTGGAGGGATCAGGTGTTTGTAGAACCACGATTCTACTACGACGTTACCGCGTTCATGCCACGCTGTTCAAGACAAAAGCGTGATTTTAACACGCTCATGCCGTCCTCATAACGCTATTCTTACGACCTATCTATGTTCGTATTTCGACTATTTCGAGTACTAGTTATGCCCATTGTCATTGTCACATATTGTAGCACTCCAGGTTTTGTGTAGTAATGCTTTAAAAGTCATTATCACATATACAAAACGTAACGACTATGACATTTTTATCGATAGAGAGAAAAGAATGGGAATAAATTTTAGACGACGTAGGTCCTGCTGGATTCGTTCATGGTTATCAACCGAAAGGAGACTCTAGTTGGTCCAAAAGACCAAAATGACACAGAAATTATCACCGTACGGCCTTCAACAGTGAGCAAAGCCCATATCGCATAGTCAGCTATAAAAGGTCCCGATAAGACAATGTAACACAATTCAAACGAGAAAACTAACGGCCTTATTTATGTAAAAAAAAAGATCGAAAAACAAATATGTAACACATAAACAAACGACAACCACTAAATTTACAGGCTCCTGACTAGGGACAGGCACATACATAAATTATGTGGCGGGGTTAAACAGGTTAGCGGGATCCCAACCCTTCCCCTAACCTGGGACAGTGGTATAACAGTCCAACATAA
Source organism: Mytilus trossulus (assembly GCF_036588685.1). NCBI lineage: Eukaryota > Metazoa > Mollusca > Bivalvia > Mytilida > Mytilidae > Mytilus > Mytilus trossulus. Next base: position 95,713,449 of record NC_086373.1, read on the forward strand.
GAACGAACTATAAAAATCAGTTGAAAAAGGCTTAACTCATCATTAATATTACGAGTGGACGTGGCCGGGTACTTATACATCCCGACACAAAAAGACACCATGGACAGATCTGAGAGTACTCGCAGTTAATTGACAGCTAGTTCAAAGCCATTAACAACTAATAAAAAAATCATGCATCTAAGACTAAACTATCAATCCGAACACAGATCCAATGGATTTATTGTAAAGACGTCATTAACAGCCAGAGAAAAACATGACCTTGTGCATTTCCAAATTACAGGTATCGACAGATTGTTGATCCATGAATATGTATATGTACATGATTAACCAAGGTTTGGCGAGCAATAGCGTATAAAAAAGGAGAGGATTTCATATCCAACTGACCCAGATGAGTGATGGGCAATGGCCGACGAATTTCAGAAGAGATGGAACATTCCACATTCGTGTGGATTCATTATATGGCAGACATGTTTCTATTGTATACCTGCCGAAAATAGATCCCTTTACCACAATTACAAGATTTCTTTTCTCATTGTACTTAGTACAAGTGAGAGGTTTAGCGCTATAAAACCAGGTTTTTATCCACCATTTTCTACATTTGAAAATGTCTATGCCAAGTAAGGAATATAACAGTTCTTGTCCATTCGTTTTTTATGTGTTTTGTTTTTTTTATTTTTCCATGTGAATATGGACTTTCCGATTGGATATTCAGTATTTTTGTGATTTTACTTTTTGGTTACTGCTGACACGTTGTTTGTGGATTGATGTGGCGGATACGGTTCCAATTTATATGCCCAAATATACAGTGTATCCGATAGACTGTAAGGAACAAAATGTTGCCGTTATTGCTGAGAGGGTAAAGTCTTAAGATCGCGATATAAGCGTGGTATGATCGTTTATATTTGTATAGAAACGGTATAAAATCGTTGAAAACCTTCTTAAAATCATCAAATCTGAAATCAATAAATATATTTTCCCCTAGTTTCTGTTATAGATCAAAGAGACAAGGTTGCATACAAAATCATCAGCTAAAATATGTGACGCAGCCAATTTACTGTAACTTGGCCTAAAATAAACCAGTGCGTTATTTTTGCATTTCCGCCACTTCCAATGCCACACAAATACAAACCCTAAATGGAATATGATAACTCCAAGGAAAGGTTACTGTATAAAACCAATATCAGCATTATAAAAATAAAAATATAAGGAATGATATCAAATGGAGCAAATTTTACTAGTGACCAACTGACGAAGAAGTTAGCAATTGTAGGTCTTCGTATGGCCTTCGGTCATGTCCATAAAACCCATACCGTATTTCAATCTAAAAAGGAAACGAATTGACAAATATAAAGCAATTCAAACAAGAAAATAATCTCGAGCACGCCCTTGAATGCAACAGGAACGTGGTTTCAAACTACGGCCAAATCAAACAAAAGATTTAACTATCCGTCCCGGACAACAACATTTTGATATCTGATATGTACATTGTAGTTTGTCACACTGTTACCATAACAAATATACAAAGAACAAGAAATATTTATTGACGTTATCAGAATATGGACTTTGAATTTGCGTTCACTTTTTACAGTTATTTGTTGATAAGTACAACTCAGTATTGACCTTTAAAAATAAGGAGATTTTTGTTACATCTTAATTTTAAACTGGATAAAAAGAGTGATCTCGAAACTTGACAAATGTTGTCTTTTATTGTCTTAGTTGAGTGTTAAGGAAACTAATGTGTTGCCTTCTACAATCAGAGATCTAAAGTAGTGTATTGACTAAAACACTCCTTTGTATGAATTGTAAGAAACAATTTTAAAATAATTGTCCGCGAATTGTTTCTTTTCGAATGAATTCTTCTCATTAGATAAAGAAAAAAAACCTGGAGACTTTTGCAATATATTTAATGTATTTTCATAATTCATACTAGATAAGTATTCACTGTTTCAAGACTATTTCGTAATATTCGAGAGAAAAAAAAGATATATTGAAAACGTACGAATATGGGAAAATGACACTTTATTTTTATATTTGATTTTAGATAATTTTTTGTTAAAAAAATTACATGATTTGTTAATGATTTGTCTCTTATTTAAACATAAAAAGTCATCACAATTCGTTAACTATCGCTTATGTCTGATTTTTAAAAAAATAATTAATAATTAATTAAAATTTAATTTAAAAAAAATCTGGAGATAGCCGTGGTGAAGTGGTAAGCGCATTGGACAAATAACTCTAAGTTTCCTGGTTCGATACCCTTTCCGGGGAGAACATTGCAGGGACTGACTTTATGGCTCTTCCTTGACACCATTTGCGAGTATGGTCTTGAGAAACACTGAAAGTGCGTTGGAAAGGGACGATAAATGGCCGACCCATGTTCAGAGAGAGATATATCTCTAGTAAAAGACATCCGTGAAGATTTCGAAAAAAAAATATGATAATGCCACTACAAGGTAGCACTCGCATTCGAAAAGTAGAAAGGGATAAATATAAGTTTCAAAAACTTGTTTCCCAATGCACTGTAAACAAAATATGTTTGATTTAATTAATTTGCCGTAAATGATATAAATGTGCGATTTAATTTTTTTTTTATATCATCTCCTACAAGTATCTAACCCTTTAAAAAATGAAATTAGCACATAAAAAATAAGGGTATAATTTGTATTACAGACCAACCCTTTTGAAAAAAATAGTAGATATCCAATCTTTAACATACATCAGGAAAACGATGTTCATTTCAACAAAAGTAGACTGTCAAGAGTTTCAACAATTATATAGAATAAACCATACTTTTTCTAGAGTGTTTAACAGATATAGAACATTTTTGGGGGAATTATTTAGATTGCTTTGTATTCTATCCCAACAAAGAAAGTATTTAAAGGTGATGGTAGCTATTTTCATAATATAACTCTTCTTATTTAGAGAAATTTAGACGGTGCAAATTAATAAAGTAAACATCCAACTGAGGTCTTAAGGAGATTTGATTTGTTGTGTGTTATTTTTCTTTCTTTAAAATGCCGGTAATTCAATGACTTTCCGATCAATTCAAACTTAACTTAAAAGAAACACATTTAGACTACATTAAGAATAAGCAGATTTTACAAAATGTTCTTTTCAATTACAAAGAAGTACGTCATTCTTACTTAGGACATTTGGGTTGGTCGTATTAAAATGTTTTTTTTCGTGGTCAATTTTAAGATATTAAATCAAATAGAGTAACCCTATCCGTTTCCAGCTCACTACATGGTATGGTTTTGTTCGTTGATTAAAGTCGTACTTTTACCTAAAGGGGCTTAACTCAATTTCATATGCACTCCTTTGGATATTTGACCCACTGAAAGTCATTTTACATGTCCTTATTTTATCCTTCATTGAAGCCGAAGAAATTATTTACTAACGCATATGTAAGTATTGCCTTCATGTTTCGAAAAGAACTTTTTGACAAATAAAGAAAAAAAATCACTCATATGCTAAGAACTGGCAAGGTCAGCTTAATAGATGTAGAAGTATTCCAATCCACAAATGTCCCTTTTTTAAATGTTAGGATAGGTTAAAAAAAGATATGTAAGTTAAGTATTTCCGATGGAAAAGTATAAGCAAAAAGAATGGATCTAGTCATTATTTCGTAATATGACATGATATTACAATTTTGAGTCATATATGTTGGCGCTTGTACCCTATGCTTATATTATAATGCAGTCTGATTTACTTATTAAGGCAGGATTTGCTCATTTAAGATTATACGTATAGAAAAATTTCAAAAATAAGAAAAAAGAATTAAATGTAAAAAATTAGTTTTGAATTGTAATGCAGTATTTGCTTCTACTTTTAAAAAGAAAGTACCAAATGTACATGAATATAAGTATCTTTTTGTGTCAATAATTTTATTTAATGAATCTTGCAGGTGTTATATGCCCAATGCCTAATGAAACTGATCACCTAGTTCTGTTATCGAACTTAACAGAATATAAATTTGGCGATACTACAACTTTTGACTGTGTTGGAGATTTTGAGCTATCCAGTCAGTTAGCTGCCACTAGACATTGTGTTGTCGACGATACTAATCTAGAAGTTGGGAAGTGGACAGGCGAAATACCGTTCTGTCAAGGTAATAAAGCAAAATTTAGGAAAGGTATATTTTGTTTTATTTATTGATACTAAAAATCCATAATAGAAACCGTGCTTATAATTTCAATGATTGCTCACATCTTAGATATCCCAGTAAATATCATCAGTGATATTAACGATATTACAGACAGTAAAAAGTCTGCTTAATGTCTTAATATTTTTTTTAGATATTGACACAGACAGACGACTTCAGACTAGAATTTATAACAAATGGACTTATGATCAAAGATAGTCAAGTTCCCATTTCTCGACAATTACATTCATTAGTTGTAATTCGTTTCCTAACTAAATTATAATGCTTCAATCGTGACTGCTTACATTATATGGGTTAACTGAATCGATATAAAGGTGTCTGAAATCAAAAGCAACATGTTTTTGCGTTTTATAGATACAAATAATAACGTCTGATTTGTATTTTCCGATCAATTAATAATTCTCGGGTTTTATTCATGTATTGCCATTTTTTTTTAAAATGCCCACTTACCCCAACTTTATTATAACTATATAGTTTAAAAAACATATTTGAAAATCTCATAAAATCCTTGTTGCTTTTTCAAAGTTTGGAAACAAAGAGGCTGCCAGTGTTACTAGTATCAAATACTAAGAAAGAATCATTTCCTGCAAAATCTTTAATGGCTTATATATCTCGAAAACAAGCACTCATACCCTTATTTTTGTCTGCTTTTAAGCTCTGTTATTATGAAACAGGATAACAAACATCATTAAGTCTTTTACCTGATTGTATCATGATAATGGAGTGTATTCTCATTGGAGAGAGTGTATGATTAGCAATATACACTAACCCTGTCAATGCAACAGCTCTTTTGGAAAGTAATGCAATTCCTAGTTTTTGTTTGTATCATAATGTCTCTTCTAAGAGGGGGCACTATCTGTCAAACTTATGTTCACCGATTTAACTCAAATTTTTGTATTTAATTTATAACCATTTAAAACATTTATCAAAGTATAAATAGAATAAACAATATACCGGGCATGGGCTCAATAATATGTATTTTAGTCTAGACGTCATCTAATTAACTGTCAACACGGCCTACACTCGGCTAACCGAGAGATTGATCGGTTTATCTATATTGAGTATGAGGCTATATCGGCGGGTCTGTTAATCGGGTTAACTAAAGTCTGTGAATCAGGTGTTATCGAGAAAATCATTAAAAACTCAGCATGTTTCATTGTATAACCTTTAAAATATATGTTTATCATAAAAAAATATCTATGTCTAACAAAACTATTCAGTGTACTGAATCCAGTGGTGTAATTATTATTTTCTAGCTTCTGTGTACCGTGTTGCACCGTATTATATTTTTTTTTACTCAAGAACATCTCATTCTTAACCTTTTCAATGGTAAATTATAAAGGTAGTAAAACAATTTTCGTGGCTAAATAAGTCTTTACTTACATAATTTCAATTGTCCAACCCATTAGCAGACTTTATTCCCATAAATTTCACTAAAAATAATATTACTCACGTTATATGTCAATTATGAATTATTTACTAATGTCAATTTATATTTAAGAACCAAACTAGTATTTTTTGTCTTTTAAATGATATCTAAAATTGTTTGTTTCGGCTTTTATTAAAAAAAATTGCTTTGCGTGTAATCATAAATACTGCATACTTGCGCGACGCTTTTTACTTTTATTGAAAACTGCGCAGACTATATAATATTTTTAAAGGTGAAAAATGTTCTATGACAGATATCATTTTGTCGGACACTTTTCTTTTTTTGATTTGATTCTTATAATATGCCAAAAATCTGTATATAGAGTTTTACATTAAATTGTGCGTTTTACTCTTAGCAGACGTATAGCCAACCTGATTAACAGACCAATCGTCCATATAGCCGCATACTCAATATAGATTAACCGACCAATCTCTCGGTTAGGCGAGTGTCGGCCGTGGTCAAGTTGACACCCGAAGACCTCATTTTGCCATATAAGCGATATAAAGATAAATAAAGATATGAAAAGTTATCAGACTCGGGAACTTTGATTTTTTTTCATGTCTGTTCAATTTCATATTATAGATTAAGAATGCATGGTAATTCTAGTTTTTACCTGTTTAAGAATGTGTTTTTGTGTGGATCAAATCATCCACAATCAAATAATTTACGTTTGTTTCAATATCAATGGTAACATTTTTTCTTTTAAATAATGACACGCACAATGCATGCGGCATCCATCTCTAGGTAAGAATTTTAATTGAAGTTCACACGAATACGGATTCAACGAGGTCGATATATTATTCATCATCATGGTTTCAATGTCTTATCATAATGTAGTAGATGTGCTTGAACTAAAAAGTATCAGATAAAGACCGATTTGTATGCAAATCTATTCTATTTTTATTAAAAGCCTCTACCCCTTGAGATGAAAAATCTGACACTAACCCTGTCAATGCAACCGGTCTCAGTTCTTTTGGAAAGTAATGCAATTCCTAGTTTTTGTTTGTATCATTATGTCTCTTCTAAGAGGGGGCACTATCTGTCAAACTTATATTCACCGATTTAACTCATTTTTTTGTATTTAATTTATAACCATTTCAAACATTTATCAAAGTATAAATAGAATAAACAATATACCGGGCATGGGCTCAATAATATGTATTTTAGTCTAGACGTCATCTAATTAACTGTCAACACGGCCTACACTCGGCTAACCGAGAGATTGATCGGTTTATCTATATTGAGTATGAGGCTATATCGGCGGGTCTGTTAATCGGGTTAACTAAAGTCTGTGAATCAGGTGTTATCGAGAAAATCATTAAAAACTCAGCATGTTTCATTGTATAACCTTTAAAATATATGTTTATCATAAAAAATATCTATGTCTAACAAAACTATTCAGTGTACTGAATCCAGTGGTGTAATTATTATTTTCTAGCTTCTGTGTACCGTGTTGCACCGTATTATAATTTTTTTCACTCAAGAACATCTCATTCTTAACCTTTTCAATGGTAAATTATAAAGGTAGTAAAACAATTTCCGTGGCTAAATAAGTCTTAACTTACATAATGTCAATTGTCCAACCCATTAGCAGACTTTATTCCCATAAATTTCACTAAAAATAGTATTACTCACGTTATATGTCAATTATGAATTATTTACTAATGTCAATTTATATTTAAGAACCAAAGTAGTATTTTTTGTCTTTTAAATGATATCTAAAATTGTTTGTTTCGGCTTTTATTAAAAAAAAATGCTTTGCGTGTAATCATAAATACTACATACTTGCGCGACGCCTTTTACTTTTATTGAAAACTGCGCAGACTATATAATATTTTTTAAAGGTGAAAAATGTTCTATGACAGATATCATTTTGTCGGACACTTTTCTTTTTTTGATTTGATTCTTATAATATGCCAAAAATCTGTATATAGAGTTTTACATTAAATTGTGCGTTTTATTTTAGCAGACGTAAAGCCAACCCGATTAACAGACCAATCGTCCATATAGCCGCATACTCAATATAGATTAACCGACCAATCTCTCGGTTAGGCGAGTGTCGGCCGTGGTCAACATGACACCCGAAGACCTCATTTTGCCATATAAGCGATATAAAAATAAATAAAGATATGAATAGTTATCAGACTCGGGAATTTTGATTTTTTTTCATGTCTGTTCAATTTCATATTATAGATTAAGAATGCATGGTAATTCTAGTTTTTACCTGTTTAAGAATGTGTTTTTGTGTGGATCAAATCATCCACAATCAAATAATTTACGTTTGTTTCAATATCAATGGTAACATTTTTTCTTTTAAATAATGACACGCACAATGCATGCGGCATCCATCGCTAGGTAAGAATTTTGATTGAAGTTCACACGAATACGGACTCAACGAGGTCGATATATTATTCATCATCATTGTTTCAATGTCTTATCATAATAAAGTAGATGTGCTTGAACTAAAAAGTATCAGATAAAGACCGATTTGTATGCAAATCTATTCTATTTTTATTAAAAGCCTCTACCCCTTGAGATGAAAAATCTGACACCCCGAGCGACACTTCATATTTTGATGAAAAACTAGTCTTTAAACCAACTAATTTTAAGTAAGAAGCTGGTATTTGGTTGAATTCCATGATATGAATTCAATTCTATATAAACTAGAACACACCCGCGAAATCGCGGGCATATAAAGCTTGTAAACTGTTGTAGGATGATTTTTTGTAAAAGATATTTTGACTGGAGAATTTCATATAAGGTATCAAAAAGCCCTCCGTTATGTGTTTCCTTTCTGTTAAATTCGATTATTTTTTTGTGTTTCTGGCCTTATGCCACAATTATTCTTCCTCTTTGGTACAATGCATTTTTTTGTAAAAGTCAAATTAAATTAAAAATTTGCACCGCTTCAAACATGAAACAAATGAAACTGCTCAAGTTATATACCATTATTATTAGATAATAAAATGTGCTTGTAGTACAATACATCAGTGCTTTTCCTTTTGAAAGCCCTATTAACATGCCAATGGTAGGATTTGAATCTCGTATAAATGACAAACGCTCATTTGAGGGATGCTCTGAGGGGGCCTGATTCTGAAATCCCGGGCTTAAAAACATTAAATTCCGAGGTGCGTATTTTAACGAAATTCATATCCCGACATCCCGAAATAAAAAAAAAATATTCCTGCATCCCGTAAAAATCAGTTCCGAAATCCCGAGCTTAAAAGCACCAGATCCCGACGTTCAAAATAAGTCTTGTCTCCCGCTAATCTCTACCCTACTTTCATTTTGGCCAAATCACTACTTTCACTTTCAACAATAAATTTGTATGCCCCATCTATGGGAATTATGTTTTCTAGTCTGTTCCTCCGTTCGTTTGTTAGTCCGTCCTTCTGTCCGGCTTCAGGTTAAAGTTTTTACTCTCAACAATAAATTTTCATGCCCCATTTATGGGAATTATTTTTTCTAGTTTGTTCTTCCGTCCGTCTGTCCCGCTTCAGGTTAAAGTTTTTGTCGAGGTAGTTTTTGATGAATTTGAAGTTCAACCAACTCGAAACTTAGTAAATATGTTCCCTATGATAATATGATCTTTCTAGAGATTTTACCCCATTTCACGGTCAAAACATAGCAGATGATAGTGCCGATCGGATGTGGCATCTGTATACTATGGACACATTCTTGTTTTTAATAGGGCCTGTGTCGTTAAATCTTAAACGAAACATGATAATATAGGCTATGCATGTGTCGTTATTTATGTGACGATAAGTGAATGACAAAATGATTGTGTTTATTTTCACACGGCCTGGGTCGTTGCTTACAGTTGGGATTACGAAAGTGGCTTGCATGAATCTTAAATAAACATGATAATATAGGCTATGCCTTTGTCGTTATTTACGTGACGATAAGTGAATGACAAAAATGATTGTGTTTATTTTCACACGGCCTGGGTCGTTGCTTACACTCGGGACAACATATAACGATTCAGGCAATGTGAAAATGGCTTGCATGAATCTTAAATAAAACATGATAATATAGGCTATGCATGTGTCGTTATTTATGTGACGATAAGTGAATGACAAAATGATTGTGTTTATTTTCACACGGCCTGGGTCGTTGCTTACAGTTGGGATTACGAAAGTGGCTTGCATGAATCTTAAATAAACATGATAATATAGGCTATGCCTTTGTCGTTATTTACGTGACGATTAGTGAATGACAAAAATGATTGTGTTTTTTTTCACACGGCCTGGGTCGTTGCTCACACTCGGGACAACATATAACGATTCAGGCAATGTGAAAATGGCTTGCATGAATCTTAAATAAAACATGATAATATAATCTTAAATAAAACATGATAATATAGGCTATGCGTTTATTACGTGACGATAAGTGAATTACAAAAATGTTTTTTTTTTTATTTTCACACGGCCTGGGTTGATGTTTACACTTGGGACAACATTCTTATATAACGATTCAGGCAATGATAATATAGGGTTAACCGTTTGTAATGTAAATTTACAAAAATAAACGGAAGAGGAAGTTATCTATGAATAAAAGCCGGGTTGATGACGGACACATATCCGGACTTCTTTTTTTCCGTTTTTTTCTCAAAATAACCGAAACTGAATAATCATAAGAATGGATGACAAATGCGACTATGCATGGTACCTATAGGACATACAGTCACAATGATCAATCTATTGAGGCAGGAGGAGAAGCGACACCAAAAAGGAGGTCTTCTCGTTTAATAGTATAGATGATACGGGAGGAAGCCGTCTAAGTTTTTTATCCAGAAATTTGCATATGAAGCCTCATAATCTGCAACACGTATATCTAGGGAGAGTTGTTTGAGGAAACAGCTAGAGCACTGAAAACGACTGCTTCTAATTGCAGGAAATATATTATGTTTCAATTCATTCCGTGCAATTTATTATATGGTACTAAGAATTCCTAAGAATTCTAATTAACGCAATTTTGATACTTGAACTTACTTTGATAGTTTTTCTCCGCTTCGAAATTGCCACACTGTGTCAAGCATAGCCGACACCCAGCATGTGGCGATCTACACGTTGGTTTATCTATAACTAATATAAAACCAAAACAGGTGATATAATGTTCACAGATACCCCGCCGAAAATTATGATTTTGTTAGTGGTTTATAACATACGTATACAATTTTAACCAATTTCATTAATTTAATGGAGAAAAAAATTTGATTTATCATCCATACTTTTGAAACGGTAAAAGCAACCAAAAATCAACTTTACTTGCTTTAAATAGTAAAAAAACATCTATTTAAATTCCAACTTATTTTAAAAGTGGCCCTCTATTTATCATGAGAATACTAAAAGTATGACAAACGGAGACACTGACGAACAGGCATGAGTGGCCCTCTATTTATCATGAGAAAACTAAAAGTATGACAAACGGAGAAACTGACGAACAGGGATGATGAGTAGCCCTCTATTAATCATAAGAAAACTAAAAGTATGACAAACGGAGAGACTGACGATCAGGCGTGAGTGTCCCAATATTCTCCCGCTGGACAGAGTTGGTTAAGTAAAACTGGTATGATAGCCATTGAGACAACCAACAACTAAAGATGACATAGATGTAAGCTATAATTGGTATCCATACAGCCTTTTAAATTTAACCCTTAATCTTAGGACTGTATGGCTTATTGTCCCCAAGCAACATTTTGTGGGGAATATAAAAACACCGGTCACCGGGCTGTTAGTCCGTCTGTTTGTCCATGCGGTCTTGTAAGAGCTCTTACATGATCAACTCTTGCAAGATTTTTATGAGATTATAATATTTTTTAAATATTTAATATTTGGTAAATTGCATTATAATTTTATTGCATGACATGCTTTTATTTAACAAAATATTCATAGAATCCGATTAACAATAACTTAATGAAAAGTCGACCTATTCTTTTATTTATTTTTTTATGATATTTTTTGTCATTCGAAGTCCCAGTTAAGTTTTTTCTCACATAACCATTTCTTCACTTTTGATTGTTTACCAGGCTTGCTTGATGAGATGAATGTGACAGTTTGAGCTATAACATGAAGATCCAAGCCGATGGTAATGGCAAAGTTCTAATCCCATGAGTAGGAATTTCGATTTGTCTTGACAAAACCCATACACAGAACTCTCTACAAAAACTTAAATTAACAAAAATGCATCTTTAATAACTTTATCAAAAGAGGTAGTTAGAGTTTTGTTATATACTTACTTCAGGATGCAATTTTTCAATCTTTGTAGCCAAAGCAGCTGCCAAACATTCCGGTGCTATTGGTCCCGCTATCGGCGGTGGGATTGGATCCGCTGTTTTAGTACTTGTAGTAGTTGTTGTCATTGTTTTTATAATCAGAAGGTAAGAATAACAGTCCTATTTCTTCGAACAGGTATGTTATTATCCCTTTTTATTTAGGAATAGCTATCTTTGCAACCTAAGCTATTACAAGTTTAATTTTCAAATATCTGTAAACAGCAGGTGTAGATCAAGAAAAGCTGATATATTGTTATAAAATCGATTTGGAGAGTTCAGCTGCGTTTCAAATGATCAAAACTTAAATTATGAAATTTAAAGGTTATTGTACTTGAATGGATATCCTCGGATGTACTAAAAAACATAATACAAGCCTTTTTTGTCAATCAGAGGAAATTCAACGGATTTAATGTAATAATGTCATGATAATCAAGTGAAGCAAGACATGATTGTGTAATGCTAAAATACAGTAACATTATATAGCTCGTCCGTGTTTGGTTAAAAACATTAAGTCTCTTACTAAATTACGCTTTCGATTTAAATGTATTTTAGTCTCAAGCATCGTAGACGAAAAATTAGTGTTGGAATGTACAACTGTCGCAATAAAATTTGTACCGTAAATTAAGATTAAGTATTTTTGTTAACTTATGTGTGAAAGGTGGACTTTCAAATTCAAATTCGATCTTTTCTAGAATTTCTACATTGTTTTATTTTGTTGGAAAAATACATTGAACACGAGGGCAAATCTTGGTATTTATGCCGCTTTTATCTGCCTGATTCATAGCTCTGTTCCTAACAGGTTTCTGTTTTAGCTTTACTTTCGGTACCTCTTTGTCGTATGAAATGATAAATATCGCGTTCACATCTTGCCAGCAGAGATATAAACAGACAAACATTTCAACAAAAGAAAAATATCCCTTTTAAGCAAACGGCAAAGATGACCGACAGATTCTAACATTAACATTCGGCTGTGATTTCGTAAATATGCGTCGATAAAAACAGTCATTAAAAAAAAAAACAAATACAAAAAAAAATTGAAAACACGCATCTCCAAATTTCCTATGGCTCATCAAAATGCACAGTTAACATTACAATAAAAAACTATATTATATATTGCATATTCAATAATCCCATTATTCACATTAATAATTTCAATATTTTAACCTTTATTAATTATAGACGAACAGCACCACAAAAGAAAAAAGACGAAATGCGGTACAAAGAATCTACATTAGAATTAAATAACAGTAATATATATTCGCAGGTTGAAGAAAGAGGTAAGATGAACTCACATTAATTGTCATAGTCTGGTCTGTTTCCTTCTAGCATGGTGACATTTCATATTTCAAGAATATATTCAAATGTAACAAGTGAACAATGAATACTATGGACGGTCTACTTAAGATACATGCGCACATTTTATTTTTATATTTTTGTTTTTTTATTTTTGCTTCATGTGCACTATCTAAAAAGTGTCTATATGCTATTTTCTTTGTTGACCTAGGTGTGGTTTTTGTAGTAAATTCGATTATAAAAACACAATGTTGACTGCTGTACCCAAATTTAAATCCATCATTTGCTACATTAGAAAATGCATGTACCAAGTTAGGATATGATAGTTGTGTTCCATTAGTTTGCTGTGTTTGAGCATCGGATTTTGATTTTCACACTTTCTTGTAATAGATAATATTACTGTATACGATGTGATATATTATACCGTTGTTTTATGTGTCAGCCTTTAGGTACTTTTCTTTTTGGCATTGCACAAGTCATTTCTTCTGTAACTGTCCATGACGATAATCCTAGTTTAAGACAAGTTTAATTGCATTAGTCGTTTACTTTATCCAGTATTACTTGCTGTTTGGTGTGAGCCAAGGACCCGTTTTGAAGAGCGTACTTCATTCATGTCCAGTGCACGATGATAAGTCAATATTGTAGAAATCGCAATATCTACAATGTTAACACGATATTGTGTCGACATTGTTTACATTGTTTGAACACTTATATATTGTTTACATGGTTGACATCGTTAACATCGCGATGTATACAATCTAGAAAATATGTTGTGTTTACATTGTTTACATCGCGATGTATACAATGTTAACACGATGTTGTGTCAACATAGAATCGTTGTTTGGACCCTTATGTATTGTTTACATCGTTGAAATCGTTAACATCGCGATGTATACAATGTTAACACGATGTTGTGTCAACATCGTATGCATTGTTTGAACCCTTATATATTGTTTACATCGTTGACATCGTTAACATCGCGATATATACAATGTTAAAAAGATTTTGTGTTGTTATTGTTTACATCGCCATATCTACTATGTTGACACTATTTTGTGTCAAATTAGAGCTTTAACATCACATTTCTTTAAAACGAGTTGTTGTTAAAAAAACATAAAAATGAAAACTGCATACATGTAATCGACAAACTTCATTGAATAATTATTATAGAATTGAATAAAATAAACTTTTTTTGATATTGTCAACATCACAATGTATACGATGTGAACGATGTAAATACAAAGCTATAGACTTGGTACACATTATTTATTCGATGTTGACGATGTAAATGATGTATAAACGATATTATCAACATCACGATGTTAACGATGTAAACAGAAAGTTGTAGAGTCGATATACAACATAAGCACGATGTTGACACGATATTGTCAATATGACGATGTGAACGATGTAAACACAAAGGTAAAGACTTGGTTCACAACATCTATACGATGTTGACGATGTAAAAACGATATTGTCAACAACATGCTATATACGATGTAAACAATGTTAACAGAAAGTTATAGAGTCGATATACACCATAAACACGATGTTGACACGACATTGTCAACATCACGAATATACGATGTGAACTATGTAAAACACAAAGATACAGAACATAAAGATTGGATCCAATGTTAACACAATAACGACACTATAAAGTTGACATTGCGATGTTGACAATATCGACAAAAAATCGTGCACTTGACATACTTCGCGTACTTTTTTATTCTTTGTTAACCAAAGCTAACACACAAATTTGCAGAAATCAAACTTTTGGTAAAAAAGTATTATGTGACTTTGTGTAGACCATTTCAGTCATAATTACACCTTATGTAAGAATCCTGGGTTTTGATTGGTCGATAGCCAGTGTATTTTTCACCAATTTACTGCTATCAAATAAATATCGTTCATTTTTAACATTACCGGGGTATATGCAACAAGGATATGCCTTTTTGACCCTCTCTGCCGAGTTGTTTGCCAAAAAAAAATATCCGACTGGACGCTTGTAACGTCAAGATCATTAATGCGTTTTTGAACAGATATAGCCTGTTCTTGAGGGGTATTTGCGAAAAATACCAGTCTTGAGAATTAATTTCCCTCGCCTTACGGCTCGCGAACTTTAACATTCTCTCGACAGGTATTTTTCGCAAATACCCCTTCTTAACATGATATATCTATTCATAATTCACTTGTCCATTTTGTACGTTAAAAACAAAAACATTACTGCTACTTTTATATTGATTTCATTATTTAATTTTAGAGACCAAATCATATATTGAAAAACCAGTGGTAGAAAATCAAACAAAAAATGTTTATTACAACGAGGTAAAGGATGATAACGAAACAGGCGGTTATTATGCATTCAGTGTCGGCTCACAGCTACCTAATGATGCCATTGAAGTCAAAAACTTTTATGAATATGTTGAAAAGAGAAGGGGCAAAGAAGGGGACATACTAAAAGAATTTCTTGTGAGTATGATACAAAATATGTATTGCATAGGCTGAACATATTACAGTGACTTAACTGTTAGTGTTGCTCTCCACCTATTGCACATCAAGTTAATGATTATATATTTTATAAAAAAAATCATCATAGAGCGCTGGATTTTAAATGTTTTTATCATTATAACTGTACAGATTTCCGTTGCACCAATCTTCACAAATCATGATTGACATAGTCGAAAGCTTAAATACAAGTATGTGCAACCAGCTACTCAAAAGGAAGTCAAGCATCAAGAAAAGCAATTATATTTATATATTGAAAATGCGTTTTCTTGAAAGAAATCTTCGTATTTGTTTGGAGGACACGGTATTCGAAATTTTGATCGTAACAAAGAAACATATCTGTACATGTAAATGTGACTTGAAAGTTAGTGATGCTATCCGACTATTGCAACTCATTCAAAATTCTGACCAAATTGCATTTTTTTTTATAAACCAAACTGTTCAAATGGTCAGAAATTTGAACAAACGGCTGTTGAAAATCACAGTCAAGTCGTAAAAGTACAAGGTGATAACATAAAAATATACTTACAACCCTACAAGACTTTAACTCCACCTTACTGTCATTGTGAAAAAATAGTCTATCAGTTTGTTTAGATATTTTATAGTCATTTTCATGCTAAAGGTGAAATGTAATTTTGAATTGCTATAAAAATGTCCAAACTAAGTTTTCATATAGTTTTTCTTTCGAAAAGTCTTCTATATTCACAAGAGTCAAACATTTTTTGAACTAAAACATTTCATATTCAGTAAAATGTGTGTGAAATTACAATATGTTTGTCGGTCGTTACCATGGGGGGACAATCATGTTTACTTTCAAAAGAATTTTGTTCAAAGGATTATGTTTTATGTTATCTCCCAATGGAAACTTATCAATAAAATATTGTTATTTCACAGATATTTTAATGAAAATATACTAGCAACAAAAGAAACGATACACGACTTTGAAATAAATTTTATCAAAAAGTATTAAATATAAAACAAAATGAGATACACTATTTAAAAAAAAACTTTCATTTTCAATGTATTCACATGTGATAATGAAAATCAGAACTTGTCGGAAAGTATCTAAATTCCGTGTAAACGATCATAGGGTGCAAATTAGTTTTGCGGAAAGTTTAATAAAAAATCGACAAATAATTTTCTAAGTACTGAAGGAAAAAAAAATTGTTAAAAAATATTCAATATGCTTATCAAGTTATGTTCATGTTGTAACTAACTGGTTGAAAGATTGTTTTTTTCAATTTTTTTGGGAAAAGTGTTTTTTGAAATCTCAAAAAATGCAAATTTTTTTTATATTTATTTTCGTCTCAAATCAATAGTTTAAATGTGAAAACAACACACAGTAAATTTGGAACCTTTCGGATTAGTTTAAAGATTGTTGCCGCTTTTTGAATATCACTTCACACATACTGTCTATGGTAAATCAGTTGATAATGTATACATTTTAACGATTTCTCGTGGAGCCGAACTTTTCTTATAAAATAAACGAAGAAACTGTTTGATTTCTAAAAACAAATTGATGGCAAACACTGTCTTTACCTTCAAATGTGATGTTGGCATCATGAGTTGGAACTCCTGTTTTTAAAATTGTCGTTTTATGTCAATTTTGTAAAAAACAAATCGCAAAAAAACGTCACGAAAGCAAAAAAAAACAATATTTTTAAACGGATTTATATTTCCATAATGATAAAGTATTACTACCTTCAATATTGGTCCAATGAACGGAAAAATTTATCGTTAGTTTCAAAAAAAGTCTTGTATCATTTCTTTTGTTGACTAGTAAATGATGTTTTAATTCAATATAGTAGACCTTTCATAAAAAAAAATGAAAGCATAGTTTGGACATTTTTATAGCAATTCAAAATTACGTTTCCTATTTTGCATGGTAATGACTATAATATATCTATACAAATTGTTAGATTTATTTTGTCACAACAACATAATAGTGGATTTAAAGTCTCATAGGATAATTAGTTTATATTATTTTATCACCTTGCACTTTCACATTTTGACTGAACAGTTAGTTCAAAATTTTGACCATTTGAACAGTTTGATTTTATAAAACAGATTACAATTTGGTCAGGATTTTGAATGAGTTGCAGTAGTCGGATAGCAACACTTACTGTCAAAGCACCTTTACATGTACAGATATGTTTCTTTGTTTCGATCAAAATTTCAAATACTGTGTCCTTCAAACAAATACGAAGATTTCTTTCACGAAAACGCATTTTCAATGTATAACTGTTTTTCTTGATGCTTGACTTTATTTTGGTAGCTGTTTGTACATACTAGTATTTAAGCTTTCGACTTTGTCAATCATTATTTGTGAAGTTTGGTGCAACGGAAATCTGTACAGTTATAATAATAAAAACATTTAAAATCCAGGGGTCTGGTTTTCGAAAGTATCATAAGATATGTCATAAGATATATCTTAAGACATATTTTATGATCATCTTATGACTATCATATGATATGTCATATGATGTAAATCAAAGCTGTCTTAAGAGAGTCATAGCTATGATGCTCTTATGACTGTCTTAAGTGAACATTATTTTTATGATTATTTTAAATAATGTTAAAAAGTATAAAATATAAGAATGAAAATGAAAAATATGAATATACTAGTTATTACTATTCTTAATATTATTTTTTTTTCATTATAATTAACCTGAAATTTTATACAAAAAGGAATTGAAATAGTTGATAATTTGTTTAAATTTAGTTTGTAATATATGATTATTTTTGAACTTCGCCTTCGTGTATCATCATACATGCATTGTTATTTAACTGTGAATACATTTTAGATTCGGTACATCGAGTACCTGCTTAACGAAATGCACACGTGTGCACATACGTAAATATCGTACTATTAAATATACTAGGTACAAAATAATATGTATATATGTTGTACAAAACCATAAGTTAAAAAAGAATTACAAATTGTATGTCGCAGGAGTTTCAAATTTTAATACACGTAGTAATAAAATCTTAACTATTAAGCTAACCGAGAAACACAACGAATATTTTAATACAATGATGAAATTATGCCAAAAAAGTCATGAAAAGTAATTAAAATTTTAGTTGACAATCATAAGACCATCATAAGTCATGTCGCGAGGGGTCTTAAGTACAGCTCTTTGTAAGAACCAGGCAGGGTGCCATATACATGTGATTTATGAGGGTTTCAGATTTTTTCTATAAATGGCCTAGAGGAAGCAGTAACTGAATACTGCTCAAAAAATAAATATGAGTGGGAAAATACGAGTGGTTGCCATGGTAACGGACACTCTATTTTTTGGTTGTGAAGCATAGTAAAATCTTTCTAAAATCAGCTAAATCACTACAATTCAGAGCCTGATTAGGAAAAGAATCAAGCATTTTTCATTAATTTTCATATGTAACATTGATACAACTAGGTTTTAGCATCATTTTAGTTAAGATTGCATGTAAACCAAATTTGTAGATTTTTTGAAAATTTTTGCCAAAAACTGCATATTTTCAACTTTTCTGAATTTGAGCTTTTTGCGATATTATCAAATTTTCTATGGTGTTTTTCAGAAAAGAGCAACTGTGTATAGCATAGTTAGCACTTTAGTTACGAAGTTTGGATACTACTTTACCAAATAAAATAGAAAAAAGCTTGGGACTTTCATTAGTTTTATCACCATAGCAACCGATTTTTTCCTTAGAAACGGAGTTATTATTTGCAGAATATTGCAGTTTTAGAGCTTAAATGTACTAAATTGTTTCATAACTGATAACAAAATTACATTTAAGCATGACCTTACTCTTAATTACCATCGTCAATAGTTGCTGACTTCAATAGTAACCATGGAAATACATATTAACCATAGCAACATCTATTTTAAAATGTATCAAATTTAGAAATTTAGGTATATATTACATATATAGACGGTGTTAATATTCATATTGGAATATGACTGCATGCTTTGCTTCACTCACGGTCTTGTCTGTTATTTTCAGAAGGTTTAACAAATGTCATATATAATGAAACATTGGGTTAGAACCAAAAGTTAGGAAAAAAAGGGGGGGTAGATTTATTTAAAAAATCAAAAAAAAAACATACATGTAGATTCTTGAAAAGATAACGTTAGGTAAGAGAGCCTGATTATGAATAGAATCAATTTCAATTTCAGAAATTTCATATACGTGTATAACATCGATATAACTTGGTTTTAGCTTCAGTAGATTTTGTTAAAAAATACTAAAACACATTCATTTTTTCCGGAATCATAAAGTTTTGTGAAATTATCAAATTTCCTCGTGTGTTTTTTCCGAAAATTGAAAATATGTAAATCATAGCTAGCATTGTAGTAACAAAGTTTGAATACTACCTGACCAAAATAAACAAAACATTGCGTGGGGCTCTCTTAAATTTTATCACCATGTTAACATATTTTCTCCTTGGAGTTATTATTTGTTATTATTTGTTGAATTCTGCAGTATTGGGAATTCAATGTTCTCAATTGTTTCCAAACCATTATGAAAAGACCTGCATTGAAGCATATATAAGCTCTAAACTAGATCAGGATAGGGCACAGCTAAGGTGTACATTAACTACCTCAGATGTACTGCAAAGTTCAAATGTACTCTTAACTGATCCTAGACTTTGAAAAGGGTGCAATTCCATAAAATAAAAATAAAAACAGATGCGCCATGTTACGCTTGTCGATTTTGCAAAGAATAATTAAATTTTACTAACTTCTCAATGTCATATCACAAATTCATAAAAAAAAACTAAAGGGAGGTTAAGTTAATAGATATAAACCCGTCACCAAAAAAAAGTTCGTAACTGCTCAAAGCATTGTCTGAAAACTGGAATATTCCACCTTTTTAGTTCACCTGGCCCAAAGGGTCGTCCGTCGTTGTTAACTTTTACAAAAATCTTCTCCTCTGAAACTATTGGGTCAAATTAAACCAAACTTGGCCACAATCATCATTGGGGTATCTAAATTGAAAAATTTGTCCGGTGACCCGGCCAACCAACCAAGATGGCCGCCGTGGCTAAAAATAGAACATAGGGGTAGAATGCAATTTTTGGCTTATAACTCAAAAACCAAAGCATTTACATCAAATCTGACTGGGGTAAAATTGTTTATCAGGTCAAGATCTATCTGCCCTGAAATGAATTGGACAACCCGTTGTTGGGTTGCTGCCCCTAAATTGGTAATTTTAATGAAATTTTACTGTTTTTGGTTATTTAGGCAACATTAAGATTTCAACAGTACTAGTAGTTATAGGTGTCTACACAATATGTCAAATTCTAAATCATTACTAATTTATCTATATAAAGATTTTCTTGAGGATTAATTAATATATAGTTGGGATCCTGCTAACATATTTAAGTTAAATTACACAGGCTAAAATATTTAAGCTAAATTGGGCCAGGCACATACATAGAGAATTAATTAAAATTAACCCTGCCACATTCTCTATGAATGTGCCTGTCCTAAGTCAGGAGCATATAATTTAGTGGTTGTCGTCTGCTTATGTGTTACATATTTGTTTTTCGTTCACTTTTTGTAAATAAATATGTTTTCTTGTTTGAAGTGATTTACATTGTCATTTCGGGACCTTTCATAGCTGACTATGCGGCATGGGCTTTGTTCAATATTGAAGGCTGTATGATAACCTATAGTTATTGTTTCATTTTGGTCTCTTGTATGTGAAGAGTTGTTTCAATTTGGCAATTATACCACATCTTCTTTTTTATATTAACAGAAATGATCAAAAATAAATACATGAAAGTCGAAAAATATTATATGGTATGTATGACAGAAAAAAAGGGCTCCAGAAACGTTTTCCTTAAAGGTCAAATGGTCCCTTTTAAAAAGGAGTAGGTGCGGTAAGGGTCGATTTTAGCCTCAAATTTCAGGTTCATCAAACGAAAGTTTTTGGAAACCTTTTAAACACTCAAGAGTCTATTTCAATTGATTCGATTAGTTTAAGTGAAAGATTTTAACTGATTTATTCATTAAAAACGCTCTGAGTCAAGCTTAAATATGAAAAATCTATCAAATATTCCAAAAAACGTATTCATCCTCAACCTTTATATATGTTATGTATTATCATCAAATATAACTTACATTTCAATATTATGAATGAACACGAATACGGCCACTTTCATTTTAGACCGAAACCGTCTATAGATTAACCAAAATGCTAAAATTTTGAAGATTTCAGTCATTTAGCATAACGTTATGATGCTAGATCGCGATATTTGTGCATTGTGTTTTTAAAAACAGCTCATATTTATTTAGAAAAGGCATTTTTCTTTCCAAAATATAGCTTAAGGATTAAATTTTCACAATTTCCTAAAACTGCTATATTTTTGGGCCAAAAAGGGGTCTTACTGAACCTACTCCTTTCTTGACTTAACCAGGTCATTTAAGGTAAACTATATATACAGTTCTAAACTCAGTAGCAGATCCAGAACTTTTTGTAAGGGCTGACACTGACATAAAGGGGGGCTGCTCCAGTCACACTTCAGTGATTCCCTATATAATCAACCAAATTTTTCCCACGAAAGGGGGGGGGGGGGGGCGGGCCACCCAGGATCCGTCTATGAAACTGATCTGGTTCTCGGTTTTAACAATTTTTAAAGTATCATACAAAGAAAAGTCACGCAAAACGGGCATAACTCGGGAACAGTTAAATTGACATCAACTAAATTCAAACTTGATCTCTGTTTTGTGGTAATATGCATTGTGTATATTATGTTTCATAACATTTGGTTGAGGCAAACTAAAATAAGAAAATAGAAACAAACTTCCTAACGACTAAAGTACTGACGGACATGGGTGAAACTTATGATATGAGACAAATCTTCACAAGAAACGAATTGAAACAGAAATAAATAACCATATGTCACCCTACGACCTTCAACAGTAAGTAAAGCACATACCACATAGTACCATATGAAGGCTTTGTAAACAGATATCAAACTAGTTGAAAACAAATAACTTAAAATAAAAAGATCATGATTTTTTAATCAGTAACTGTTGTTATGTTATTTGGCATCTGTCAATCAGTTCATTGATTTTTTTCCGCATATTAAAGAAAAACAGGAACATGTCTTAATGGTGTCTTCCTCCTATTCACACTTTTAAAAATCACGATTTCTTCAATAAATGTTTTGATTATTTATAAATTGTTTTTATAACAATCAAGTTTAATTTAAAATTCACCTAAACGAAGTTTGATACACTGTTCATTTACAAACTGGGTTTACTGAGACTTCACATCATCTAAAGGGATGGCAAAGCAAGTCGACGAAACATTCCAGCACCCGCGACCAAACATTTTAAACAAATAAAACTACTGAAACATGAGGAATCTAGGCCTCAACCATTATTCACTATGCAGCATTAATACTCCACCAAGAAGTAACAACAGTCCAGTTTGGCGATGCAGCCACCCACCTTATTCACGTTGAATAGAACTACTCAAGCTAGCGAACAATAAGCCAGCGATAGATTAAAAAACTTTAATAGACTAATATACGGTGAACTTCTGATGTGTGTGCTACAATATTAGTATTGTTTGTTTCATATAATAATACTTGTGTGACTTTACTTTTGAATTTGTGTTATAAAAGAAATATAAGATAATTTGCTACATTTCTTTATTTCGATTGTTTATGCTATATGGTCACGTTTCTATCTCTTTCACTTATTCATAATTTCCATTCTCAATTTTCTTCCATTTCTTTCATTTTTATTTGAATTAAAAACACAAAATTCAAACATATACAAAATGACCTATTTCCTATCCCAAAAACATTGGCCAATTAAAAGTTGATTAAGGATAATCCTTTGTTTGCATAAGTTTTCCTCCTATTCCCACATGAAATTTTAATTTTTCTTACCAGATTTATAAAAAAGCGGGAATAGGAGGAATGAACCGTCTAAATAATGTTGAATATCTTATTTATTTATGATTATTTTTTTCTATAAAATTCGATTTTTTTGCATTAAATATCTATCTTTACCATAATATGTAAAAATAAAATATAAAGCAGCACTCCTTCTAGTCTTTAGTTGCATTATATAGGTCTTTAGTGCACTAATGAGTCCTTAGCAGTGTTTAGACGTACCATTTACTTTTACGATTCTAGACCAAAATAAAATTTGAATTTTGAGATATTAAGAAAAATCCAGGAATACAATTTTTTAAGGAAACCATGCACCAAATTCAGCAGTCCTACATTATTAACTGTCTCTCCACCTAAAATGTCTATGCCATACTTAGTTATTACAATAACCAAATGACCCTTCCATGAAATAAAGAGATATGAGTTGAAAATATAGAGAAATATGATTGCTTGTTGAAAGAAGTCCATTTACAGGGCTGCAAAACAGATATTATAAAGTACAAAATAGTTTGTATCAAATCTGAACTTTTTTGTTCCCATGGTAACCAAAAGCAGATCAATTGTAAATTAACTATTTAACTGTTGAGTATAAAATTCAAACTCCATTATTTATATGTATCTAATACTTAGAAAACCATGTATTTGATGCTGATTCTGAATTAATTCAGCAATTTCAGACCGGTTGCTAGGGCTTTTTTTTGGTTGCTATTGTCTTTCAGCCACTTAAATTAAAGCTTATATAATTTTTTATCATTTTCAAACAAATCATAAGTTTTATTGTCTGTTAAATTACATTAATATAAAAAAAATAGCAAACATTTTGATAATGAACCAGTATTGTGTATTGTCATTTTTATGAATTTTACCAATTTTTGTTGCCATGGTAACAAAAAATTTCAAAAAAACCCAGATGTTTTTTTCCTGTTTTTTATTATTCAATGTATCAACTTTAAGATGCAATCATAGTTTATAATGAACTTGTCTGCTCAATGTCAATTTTTCTTGATTTAATATGTGATATTTAAGCTATTTTCAGAAAATTTCAAAATACAGATTTTTGCACCTTTTTAAATACCATTTTAACCCTATATCAAAAAAAAAATTCACAACCTCAACATCAAAATATCAGCTTCAAATAATGCCTAATAATATGTTGAAATTTTTTTTCTTCTTGAAATTGTCATTATCATAAAATTGCTGCAACCAAAAAGTAGACATTTTCCAATTTTCATGTCTGATTTCATCAGAAATTCCTAAAAAAAAACTGGCTGCATGTTTCCATAGCAACCGTTCAACAAAGTTAAAAAAAAAAAGCTTGCAAACTTTATTTCAATCTTAGCTGCCTTTTATATAAAAGAATAAAGCAGTTCTGAGACATGACATGAATCACCCCCTGCCTGGATCTTACAAATAGCTGTACTTAAGTTTACGACAAAAGTTATGACAAATCGTAACTTAGGACGCTTTTGAAAACATATCTTACGACTATGATATGTCCTAAGACCATCATAAGACATGTCTTAGTCTTAAGATACTTTCGAAAACCAGGCCCCTGTGCTCTATGATGATTTTTTTTTTATAAAATGTATTATCATTAACTTGATGTACTCAAGATGGCACTTCAACACATTTGAGCATTATATTTGATGAAGAATCAGTCTTATTTTTGGAAATACAACAAATTATAAGTCGGACTGAATAATGTAATGATTTTGTTTCTTTCAAAACTTGTCAATACAGTCTTTTTGATCATACGAGCCTATATCATCATGTGTATATATATTATACGTCTGTCCAATAAATCCGTTTCCGAATTATAATTTGATGTTATCAAATATGATATGAACATATCTAATAGGGACACAGTAGAGACAAGAAATATCGGAGATTTGTGTTTTGAAGGGAGCTGTTTTGTATCATGTCCAAACTATGACAGCAGGCGAAGCATTGGTTTACGACCAATGTGTCTATCCGTCAGTCAATCTGATAATCAGTTTTTCTATCTTTTAGTTCATTCTAAATCAGTTTTATAAAATGTTCATTTTCATTACACCTGTTAGGTACATATGCTTCTGGACTATAAGTTCCCGGGCGTACCATCAGCTAATTTATCAGTGCCTTGGTACTGCCATGATTGGAGCATAACTTCTGTCAGGCAAAGAAGTCGACCAAAGATGGATTTTTTTGCTAAGGGTTTTTCGGTTAAATCGCTATTCACGATATGTTAAGAAGAAAATATGTGGTAATTTAGAAGTATTGTTGCGATATACTGTTAACATGCAAAATTGTTATTTTGTATATATGTATTGCATGTCAGTATTAAAGGTACTGTTTGATACTATGTTTTCGGTTGACATCCTCTCACTTGATGATCATACGAACCTATCATAATGTATATATAAAGACATCGTAATAGGTGGTGACAGTTAAATAGAATAATTTATGTATCTATTTATCTGTTTTGGTGATTTCTTGGACTGTGACAGTTCTTTTTATACAGAAATAGAATGCAGAGAGAGCGTTTGAGGTCTTTTAGAATTATATGTGATGAAAATAAATATATTTCGCTGGTTTTGTATTAATTCCGTTAAGTATCATCTTTAATATGATTTGCAGAAGCTCAAAGGTGGATTACAAAAACCTACTGACGCAGCATTAAAACCAGGGAATCGACTGAAAAACAAATACAAAGATATGTATGCATGTGAGTAAGATTTTTTTAAGTGACTTTTTTTTAAATCATTGACGAAAATGGCACCTCACTTTTTCTCGGTTGGTGACATGTCTAACGAAAGAGGATAAAATTTATAAAATTATGACCATCATTGTACCTATGCTTGAACGAAAACAAAATTGTTAATTCTATAAATAGTACCGTTAATGCGTAAAGTCGTATGTCATCAAGTATCTTAAAAAAAATGATTTGAAATTATATGGTACGAATATACTGAATAGGTCAAGATTAATTTAAACAACAATAAACGTAAAAATAACAAATGACATTATTTTCGAGAGAGTAGAGATTAAAAGACAAACAACGTACAAAACAACCGGTCGTGAAACCGTTACAGTCCTTTATTCAGTCATATTTAGTGTTAAATGTTAAACATCTAGATAATAGTCAAAGATGTTGCCGATTTATCTGACGAGAGCGCTTGATCGTTATGAAAACCCAAAAATCTATGAAAGTTACAATTATCCTGAACATACTGATAACTTATCCATGATAAAATAAATAATAAGGATACATTGTGATCCTGTTTACAAATGGCTTATAGAAGTTAGGTATCATAATAGTTATCATTATTTTATAGATGATGAAACACGGGTTATACTTGACAACTCAAGTTACATAAATGCATCTTTCATTCAGGTAAGTCGATTTTAGGTTTTCATGATATTTGTAATAATATATCTCTAACAACAAAGATTCATCCTACAACTGATATAAGTTAAAATAGTTTCTTGACTCAAATATGACAGCTTTACATATTTTAAAATTAAATGATTTTAAAACTAATGTTTGCACACATGTCTACATTGAAAATATTCCGTATTTGATCTTTTAGGGGATTTTTAAAAGACGCAGCTGATGTTTTTAAAAACATGAACCGAAATTAAGATTCAAATCGAAAACGATATATTGTTGGTTATCTTTAGTGTAATGAAAATTGATATGATAAATTACATATGTCTTGGCATTTTTATTACTTAGTCCTACATTTAACGGTACATTTGTCTATTTTTGAGCAGCATATTGTATTAAAAAAATTGTACACAGCAAATTATTGTTATTTTTGGCGCTGATATATTGGAAATGCTTTTACATGTAGCCTATTGAATACTGACATTTCATGCACTTTGGACTGCAATGCTTCTTAAAATCAGTTTAACATAGATTTCTATTTGTATTTCGTAATGGTTTTTTTTTTCCTAAAAATAATATACAATATTTTGTTATTATAAATCTTATTTATGTATATGAAAAAGAATAAAATCTTACCATAAAAAAAATTGAATAAGACATATTGGTGTGAAAACTATGTTTTGATTTAGTATAAAATTCCTAACTACTGAAAAACAAACAAAAGATAGAAAAAGTTTTGAATTTTCTAAACTTTTTATTATTTTTGTTTGCTTTTTTTTTAAAAGAAGGTAATCAAACAAAATATAGAACGTGCTAATCTCATCGATTGATAATGATTTATACAACTTGTCCAACCGCCAAAACTAACTTGTTTTAACTTTTTTTAGGGATATGGACAAGTTCGAAAATATATAGCTTCACAAGGTAAGAATATCAAATGATATCAGGCAAAGCAAAATCTGTCCGGTAAAATAAACTAGAAGAAGCAAAGGGTATATTTTCCTTGAATCTGTTTTTCTGCGTGTCATTTACTAATTTATAGTGTAGTGATATGTCACAAGAAAGGCATCAAGGACGGAAACCAGCTTTGGGAAATTTCTTGCAGAAAGATTTAGAATTGGTGCCCCATACCTAGTCTTATCAGGTTAACAACCTATTTCGTGTTAATACATTATAGTTTTTATAATATTTCAACTTGTTAATTGGTTGGTTTTTTTTGGGTTTTTTTTAATAATTTGATTTTACTTACTACAGCAGTTGCTAGCTATTAGCTTTAATATTGAGAGTTCTCTGTAGTGTTTTGTCGAATGTATTTCGTCATGTTCATATATAAATTTTTTACATGCTTGTGTTTTTTCTATTTGTCATACATATTTTGTTTGTCCATTTGGTTTCTTCTCCATGCCTCAGACATTTGACTCGTAACAAGTATATAGCAATAAATGCAAAACGGGCTTTTGTGAAAACAAAATCATAGAAAGAGTTCCCAGTCTCACATGTTACAATGTTAAAAGCAGCTTCAGCTTAGTAAGTGGTCGCAAATGGGTTTTTTTGTTGAAATTCCGGGTTATGAATGACCAAGACTGTTATTGAAAAATCCTATCAGAGTCCATCAATTCACAGATTTATACCAAGAAAATACGGGTCAGTAGATATGTATATTGTTACTCTTGAGACTATTCCAGGTCCTCTAGATAAAACTGTTGATGATTTTTGGAGTATGGTTTGGCAGTATGACTGTGGTAAAATTGTAATGCTGACGAATGTGTTTGAAAATGGAAAGGTAACGAAAACAAAATAATGTTATTTCAATTTAACATTGTCTCCTCAAAATGAATGCCCTTAAAGAAGAAAAAATCAGATTTTCAAAAATTACTAGTACGAGAATGAAAACATGATGAAAGCTGAAAAACGGATAGAGAAACAGAATATCTTAGATAGATATAGGAAGATGTGGTGTGAGTGCCTATGAGACAACTTTCCATCCAAATAACAATTTAAAAAGTAAACCATTATAGGTTAAAGTACGGCCTTCAACACGGAGTCTTGGCTCACACCGAACAACAAGCTATAAAGGGCCCCAAAATTACTAGTGTAAAACCATGCAAACGGGAAAACCAACGGTCTAATCTATATAAACAAAACGAGAAACGAGAAACACGTATATATTACATAAACAAACGACATCTACTGTACATCAGATTCCTGACTTAGGACAGGTGCAAACATTTGCAGCGGGATTGTTTGTTATTATTAACTTTCACCGTGTTGTCTTTTTTTAAGTAGTGGACAGGTCGTAAATGGCAGAATAACGGCATCATGTGTTCAAGCATAACACATCATCAAAGATGTAACTCATCATCAAATTCTTTGTCAAATCTTAATTTTCTAACCCAAAAATTTAACTGAATTTGAAATGTTTATGTTATTCAATGATTACAAATAATACATAAATTTGTGGTAAAAAAACCAACATCACTATAATATATCAAAATGAAAATCATTTACAAAAATATTTAGAAACCGGAACATTAAACATGCATTAGTCTGGTTATCAGATGCTAAGCTGTACAATTTTCACGAGTAACAACATCTTTATCCGCGATTTAAGTTAAAATAAAAAAAAACATTTATGTATTTTAACGGAGAAATAGAACAAATCTGGCGTATCGTCAAGAAGAACTGTTGAATTAACATTTTATAAGACATTAAGACGTATATTTTTTTGGTTATCATGAAACTCGTATCAAGCTTGAAAAGCAAATTCTTGCAGCTGGTATTGGATGGTTTTGGCTCTTATTTTATGTTTTCTATTATCATTTTACTCTCCGTGTGATTCAGTAAGAAAACATAATTTTGTTTCAAATGTTTGACGGTGGTCTTACGTGATAAGCATGACGAAGGTAAACCTAGAAAACCGGTACACACGCAATATACTGTTGATATTTTCATTTTTTTCTTGAAGATTAAACTGATTTATCATTTCATTTATTTATCAAAACATATGAGTACTTACCTTACAAAACTTCAGCAGGACTGGACGGAAACTCTGTGAAACGTATGGTTTTTACACTAAATATTATTTAAGTTCTTTAAAACTATTTTAATTTTAGGAAAAATGTATTCAATATTGGCCAGATCACGAACAGCAGAAGACATCATATGGATCCATATCTTTAATTTTGGTTAAAGAAGATGTTTATTCAGATTTTACTGTCAGAAGAATAACATTGCAAAAGGTACTTCTTGAAGACAGATTTTTATTCATTTTTTTACAAAAAAAGACGAAAGATGCATTTTGTATGGGGACTTTTGTAGCTAGGGCATAAAATTTAACACAGAGGTGAAGTATATCAAAATGACGTTGTGTGTTATAAATTAAAAATATACAAATTAATCTTTGGTCAATGATACAACAACCAAAGATAAATATACCAATACGATATATACACATGGAAAAAAGTATTGCAACACCTTGATTTTTTAAAACTTGAAAAATCAACCTCTTTTTTTGGAGGAAATATAGTAAAATATTTGTATAATATTATTGAAACATAGTTTATGATAACATTGGCATTTAAACGAACAAAAAATGTTTAAAAAAAAAATAATTTATATAACATCAATTTTGATAACAAAATGAAGTGTTTTTGTACAAAAAAATGCATTTTAAACTATTACTGTAGTCGAACATTACAATGTCAGACATTTTAAAATAAATCTTCCGACGACTGTTCACATCATGAGTGATTGTTATACGCCAAAGAATGAGTACTTTGTGCGCAGCCTTCGTTCAAACGGATAACCGCATCATAACATCTTCTGATTCCTGCCATAAATCGACTAATTTGTTTCTAAGGTAGCAGCAACCATGATGAAAGGCATTGTTTATTTCATGATGTGTTTGAACTGTGGTGTCCTTTCGCGCACTTTACGCCCACTAGTGTCCCATATATATGCTCGATATGGTTCAAATCCGGGCTACGATCGGGCCAAGGAAGATGAACCGAATTCTATAGGAACAATGGATCTTCCTCCACGATGCTAATTTTCAACTTTGGCGAGCTCTGCACTACATTGGATACGGAAAACTGTGTCTGCTCGTAAGCAAAGGTATCCATAATGGTCTTATCGCACGATAAACTGTAGCGATGAGTCGATCTCGAACAGTTCTTGTTAAAAGGCTCCTGTATACCCACCACTCTCTTTTTAGGATTGTATTGTATGCAATGGGTTTCCTTCTGACCAACCTTCATTTACCTAATTTTCCCTAGCAAATGGTATAGGGGGTCTTCTTTATCTCGGAAGGTCTTTAACAACGTTTATTGCCTGATTTTTATTCTCAAAACGACTTATAGTGGAATGGTGCTGACCAACAATACATGCAGTTGTTTCAGCGACATCCCTGCTTCGCTCATGCTGATAATATGCCATATTGCTGCAGTTAAGAGTTGTCGAGGACCCATTACAAGGTGTCAATTACATAACTTCAAAAACTTGGTTATTTAAAGTGTTGAAAACAATGAAGATTAAAACACCTGTTTTGCTGTTTACGAGTACAGTAGCTGCATGTGCAGATAAAAACTTATCGAGTCGATATTTATTGATTAAACTCAGGTGATACTTAAATAATGTTTAACGAATTCTATTTTGCCAAATTATATCACAAAAAAATAAAAAGTTTTTTTTTAATTTGAATTTTAATTTGGTGTTGCAATACTTTTTTCCATGTGTATATATAGAACAAAATATAGTCTTCAACTTCAAAATGTTACACAAATGCCAAGCTTTAAATCGTTCTAAAAGTTGGAAATAAATAGTAATGAATTGTCCAGATGGTATCAAACACTGACTAAATTATTTTTTGCATGTACATTTGTACAAAATATTTAATTTAACACTTTGACAAAAAAAAATTAAAAAAACTTGCACTTCACAATTGACCGGACATATTGTATTTGATATATAGCAATGTGACAAAACACTGATTTTGATCATTGAGAAGCTTTATATTTTCTTAACAATGGGATGTGATTAAAACGTTCAGTTGATTTTTACAGATTTATCTCCGATCCCTGCTGTATTTCATACCATCTTAGAATAATTAGTTTAAATAATGTTTGTATTGTTTTTCTTATTCTTTTGACAGGAAAAAGACACTAAAACAGTTCTTCAGTTCCACTTTACTGCCTGGCCAGACAAAGATGTTCCGAAATATGCTTCATCCTTGGTTCACTTTCGACACAAAGTCAACACCACAAGAACTGTAGGAAAAGGGCCTATGGTTGTGCATTGCAGGTTCAGAACTTTAATTGTATTTTTTCTACCTCCAAAATACAGGGTTATGCATTAAGTATTCAGTTTTTGGCTATATACAACTCAATTTAGAATTATTTTGAAGGCAATATTTTTTTCCTTTTTCTATACATGGTGTTGACGCTATGTATAACTGCCATGT
Organism: Mytilus trossulus; assembly: GCF_036588685.1. Lineage (NCBI taxonomy): Eukaryota > Metazoa > Mollusca > Bivalvia > Mytilida > Mytilidae > Mytilus > Mytilus trossulus. Next base: position 95,745,834 of record NC_086373.1, read on the forward strand.
AGTATGTAAAAATCACAATCACAATTTTTTAGTTTGGTTGAAATATATAGCATTTATCCGTACTAAGAAATGTACTCTACGTATTTAAAACAACGTTGTTATATTTTGTTTACGGTGTTGTGTAATAAGGCACTTTTGAAACGTTAGATAATACAGGGATGTAAACGTCGAGTTTTATTACATAACCATTTAAAAGAGTTAACATCAGTACTTTTTTATATCTATATTCTTGTATGTATTGGTTACACTGTGAATTATTTCAGCTCAAAAAGTACCAGACAGTTATTAAAATATTAACGGCGTTTTTTATTTAGATATTTATAAATGCTAATACGTGTTGATAGAAAAATAGATTGGTTTATATTTACATTAAAGGCAACTACAAAAAAACATAACTTATCTAGTTTCAATCACAAAAGTAGTCTTTGAAATTCAATCCATGTCCACGTAAACTTTAGTGTTTGCATATTTGAATCGATACGATACAAAATCAATTAAATCATTCATGAATCTACGGAATTGAAAATTTTGTAACAAAACCGTACATTCATGACGAAAAGTAAAATGTATCAGTTTCCCCGTTGTCCCTCATCTAAAAGTCACCACAGTGATGCCCATTAATACGGAACAAAACCTCACTACTGAAGATGTTGTTTAAAACAGGTGTTGGCAATGTTTTGTGCTTAATATCATTAACGCTTTCATCTGTAAAGTAAATTGTTATCAAAGGTACCAGGATTATAATTTAGTACGCCAGACGCGCGTTTCGTCTACATAAGACTCATCAGTGACGCTCATATCAAAATAGTAATAAACCAAACAAATACAAAGTTGAAGAGCATTGAGGATCCAAAATTCCAAAAAGTTGTGCCAAATACGGCTAAGGTAATATATGCCTGGGATAAGAACATCCTTAGTAAAACATAATATCAAGGGTAATTCAGCGAATTACAAACTGAAGTAGGCAAATAAATATACAAAGAGCTGATGTGATTACCCATTTTTTAATTATGAAGTAAAAATATCAAAACAAAAAACAAAATGATGATGATGTAACTAACATCTACGTTTCCGAATACAAAAACCTAAACTTAAATTATCGTTGGTCGTAATTAGTGAGAACAAACTTAAATTTGTAAAATTAAAGATGAGAATAATTGATTTAGATGTTAATAGTATTACATTTTGTTTTAAATAACTGGTGTTTCAAATTTCAGTGCGGGGGTAGGACGTACCGGTACATATATTGCATTGGATTATATAGTAAATGAAGCTAAGGAGAGAGACTATGTTGAAGTTTTCCGAAGTGTTGAAATTTTAAGGAATCAGAGAGTGAATATGGTGCAAACAGCGGTATGTATATTGGAATAAAACGACTTATAATTGTATAAAAACAATGATAAAACAATAAAAAATATTATGTCATTCTGATCATGACAGCAAGACGCAATCGTTGTTTCAATTTGATTGATTCTCTATAACACTGGAAAACGTCTAATGGATTACAAAATGTACGCTTTGTAGTAAAAGTGGTACCGATTAAAAATCTCTGTAAAAATTAAATGTTTCACAGTTTCTATAACAAGTTTAATTTCTTTTTATTTCTTGAAAATTGTAGAATCAGTACTTGTTCTTGCATGAAGCTGTTCTAGAAGCTCTTATGTGCCCAAACTCGGGATTACCTTGCAGGGATTTTCCGGATAATTATAAAAACCTGATGCGATTTGACAATAGCAAGAAAAAGCACAAGCTGCAAATAGAATATGAGGTACACTGGTTAACTTTCGCATAATAACTCTTCAGCATCTATCTTAAATTGTTCTGAACGATTGTTCTGTAACATGATTAAATTGTATTTAATCATTTAAGTCCTAAATATTAGAAAAAAAATTATTAAGTTTGTAACTGTGCATGATCAGTTAAAATTGATCCTCAGGAAAACGTGTCAGTATTCTGTCATTTCAAATATGAATCACAGTCGAACACCAATTGACAAAGGCTTAAATAGATATAAACAGATGTGGTATGAGTCACATTAAGACAAATCGTATTATAAAAAATGTCCCATGATAAAATAGGCCTAATATTGTCGTATAAAATATGATGACACATAAAAACAATGATTTGCAGCTTTTACTTATCGTTGCTATCGAGAAGGCAATAAATATCATGCGACAGGGAAAAAAGATAACATTGTTTTTTTTAGAAAAATTGTGTGTATATTTCTATAAAAGAATATTTCGTTTATGCTACAGCTACTGAATTCTATATCAAGTCGGCATGACGAAGAAGTGTTTAGTAAAGGGAAATCTGAAGAAAACAGAGGAAAGAACAGATATAGCAATATCATTCCAGGTGCATTTATTGAGAAAAAAAACCTCTTGTCTCATTACTTTTATTCAATAAAATAACTTTTCTTGCATTTTGATATTACAGCGCAAGAAGTTACTTCGTTATAGAATCATACTTAATCTTACTTACGACTCTAATAAGAATTGCCGTAACTTCCGTGTTAGGAACCAAACTATGACAAAATCTAAGATGTCATTCCTCTACCTTTTAAAGTGACGATGTATGATACAATATCTAATAATTCTCCATAATAATGTATCACCAGTCTATTTTTTCTTGGATAGAGATCGGAATGGAACGCAACTTTTTTATTAAAGATAAGTATCAAAGAGTATAATACGTATTATGTTGACACTGTACATTGAACGATTATCAGAGTTTCAACTATAAGGGTTCACAAGAATATCATTTCAATCAAATATATTGACATCTGATCCCTAGCATGGCAAAATAAACTGTTTATGACACTATTCATAAGGAAATATAAACTGAAACTGAAAAGACCAGTAATTTTAAAATAAATAATTCCTATTTTAATATTGAGCACATTTTTCAAATAGTTAGCATACTGCAAATATAATTTCTTTGTATAAACTTCGTGCGTCACTAACATGTTATTGATCGAATAATTACTGTAATATTAACATTTTATTTATACCAGGTATTATCTTACTTTATTTATTTAAGATGTTGTATAACTAATTTTAATTAGCATTGCTAAAAATGGTCTAAATATATGAGCAAGATCAATTTATGTTCAACTTTGCTTGAGTGAGTTTAGTTCACAAGCAAAGGTTTCAACCCAGTGCTATGAATAATTAAAACAATATTTGACAAATTTCATTGAAGTTAATTTTATGAATAATTAAAACAATATTTGACAAACTTCATTGAAGTTCATTTTTTTAAACTCTATCCCGATATATTTTATATTACCTTGATTAAAAAACAGTAACAACATCATCATTTATTTTTTTCGCCAAAATATTCCTTCACTATTCCTTTGGTCTTATCCTATCTATATTAGACCTAGCAGTATATTTTTTCATGTAAAACTTCCCGATATCTTGAAAGAATTAATGTGATTATTTATCTGTTATCATGGTTATGTTTTGTAGTTGGATCAGAGATGCCACTGTTATCGACAGCAGTAGATGGACACAATGAGTATATAAATGCAGTGTTTTTACCCGTAAGTATTTTTTTCTATATAAAAATTCGAAAGACCCTGGTAAGACTATTCTATAGATTAATGATTTAAAGAAATGAACAAAATTATTAACCCTTATTATTTTTTATGAGTAATTCAATATTGAATTTGAAAATATTTATTTATTTCTTACTTTTTACTGTGTACATGTAATGCGGCGTTCACACAGTGCCTATAAGGCAGCAACCATTTGATTTTCTGGGGGGCTATGGATTTTTTTCTTTCAATTTTAACATTACATACAGTGGCAGCTGAGGGTGAAACAAAAATTTTGTATTTCTCAGGGTCTTAAACAAATTATTTTTTCTCTAAAAACTGGGAACGAACTAATTTACCAAAACAAAATCCATAGCCCCCCTCCCCCTCCCCCCCCCCCCCGTAAAATCAATTAGTTGCTGTCTAATGGGTTCTGCTTGAGATTAAAGATATAAAAAGTCGGACTACTATCTGCAATAATCTGGAATGTCCTATCAATGATTGAGCGCTATAATATACTTTCGTAACAGATTTCGTACGGATCACAGATGTCGGTCAATTACTTCCGATAGCTCCATAGCAAACCCGATAACGATGTTGAGTTGTAAAGGTTGATTTTGAATGGTTGTAAAAAATAAACGCTATCACAACACGAACACACAAGTTAGTAATCACAAATTTACAGAAGGCGTTATTAGCTTTTAAGTATTTTAAAGTTTTCACGTATTTTAACAAGAAGGTTGAAACATGTTTATGCATTAAAACACAGTGTCTATATGAATTCTTAATCATTACAGGGATACAGAAACAATAAAACATTTATTGTGACACAAATGCCTTTGGAGACGACTGTTGTTGACATGTGGAGACTTGTACATGATTACGAAATTCCAACTATTGTTATGCTTAACAAAGATATACAAAAAGGAGTATGTGTTATATATTCGTTTACTGTTTAAACAAATACGGATGATTTATAATATTACAATATTTGTTCATTCAAGTTAACAATACAAAAACCTAATTTTTAATAATTTACAGGCAAGGCTTTAAACAACGTTGTTTATATATAACTGGCATATGTCAAATGAAAAACTAAAAATAACTGCATCAATATATGATATCTATACCATGTACTTGGGTGGCCCCGCTATTTCGTCTCTTGATTTTGACGCTTAACATGTGGCACAAAGTTTTAAGCCTGGTATATACCTTTTGTTAACATTTTGCTGAGATCTGAAAAAGTGGTATACCAAAACAAAACAATAAACAGCTAATTTGTTGATTTTGAAACTACTAAATACTTACTGGATTTTTTTTTCTTAAAACTACATTGATAATTTGGTAGGAAACTTAATATTCTCAAAGGATAAACAAACTGACAGGTCGAAACCAATGTAACCATTCCTTGCCAAAACGCGAAAAGTCACGACAAGCCAAGCAACAGTATAGAAGTCAAAAGACATAGCAACAAGAACCCAATTAAAAAACCTGTGCTCCTGAAGGGTTAATGATTTTAGTTGCTCCAGGTGTGTCACCCGTCCTTTTGCGCGTATAAGTACAACTCGATGATAATTCTTATTCGATAGGTCACATTTGACGGAGAAAGAAACGATTGTGATTACATATTGAAACATGTCGTCGTCATCTGAGAAATCAAGTCATCAATTCTTAGACTAGTAGCTATGATGGAATTTAGAGATATTTTATTATTTTCATGTTCAGCATACAAATTTCAACTTTTAATGAAACGTCTTGATAAACTTTCAAAAATATATATATCAAACAAATTCATCACAAATATATTATTGTCCCAAAAAATGTTCACAAGGATAAACAAAAAAAAATATTTCTTATAAAATCAGAAATCATCAAATGTATACTGGCCAGAAGGAAATAAAGATGTGACGTTTGGTCCATTTAACATTACAAGAACACACATCAGTGCCCAGGACCTGTATACCTGTTTGGATCTGACATACAAATACAAGAACCAGGTAAATCTAATTTAAATCATAGATAAAATAGTAAAAAAAAAATTCACTGCTATATAAATTATGTAAAGAAAGTTATTCTGGTGATATTATATTAACTTTTTTCCCAAAAAGCTGTCTCCGTAGATATTTTAACCATTTTCCATCATTTTGATAATTGTTATTTCAAGTTCTTGTGGAGGGTGATTTTTTCCACTAAAGATCTACATTTTCTTTTTTATTATATGCTAAACAGATATTGAAATAGGTTATGTTTATAAAAAAAAAATTGATCGATTCACAGTAGATTGAGTATTTTACGAATTTTGCCATTCTGCCAATTTAAATATTAGGTAAATACAGAGTTAACTAAAATACAGAGGGAACGGCGACAAGTTGTATTTTTGTGTAAATAAACTTATAGATACCAGGACTAAATTTTGTATATACGCCAGACGCGCGTTTCGTCTACAAAAGACTCATCAGTGAAGCTCGAATTCAAAAAAGGTAAAAAGGCCAAATAAAGTACGAAGTTGAAGAGCATTGAGGACCCAAATTCCTGAAAGTTTTGCCAAATACAGCTAAAGTAATCTATGCCTGAGGTAGAAAAGCGTTAGTGTTTCAAAAATTCAAAATTTTGTTAACAGGTAATTTATAAATATAAACATATCAATGATAATTCATGTCAGCACACAAAAGTACTGACTACTTGGCTGATGATACCCTCGGGAAAATAAATATCCACGAGCAGTAAGGGTCTCCTGATCTGATATGTTAACTTGATCAATTCACATATCGGATGCAGCTATATATTTGAAATATATTTCCGCAACACCTAAAGGTTTGAAAGCTAAAAAACAAATTTTGAAATACGTTACAAATATTACCATCGTCCCATTAGCTATGTCGGTAAAACTATAAAAATCATAAGGACTTTACTTGTTTTGCAATTCATTATCATATTTGAAGAAATTTACTCACTTTGAAGAAATTCTAAATACATTCCTTAAAAGAGATAACTCAATCTGTCTGAAACGTTTCTTTCAGGAGTCTAAACAAGTAAAACTATTCCAATCAAAGTTCTGGGAAGAAGACATGATTAATCCTGGATCTGCAAATGACATGTTGTCATTCCTGTCTGCTACAGAAGATGAACAAAGTAATAACAGAGGATGTGGACCTGTCCTAGTTCACTGTTTGTACGTTAATATAATATACGATATATAATAGTAATAGTATAGGTAAAAGAGTGGAGAAAGATTGCAAACAGTATGAAATGTAATTTCGATAGCAAGAGTACATGCGGATATGTTAAATAGATACATCAATCAAATAAACACCTTAAACTTTACAATTGTTAGAATTATGAATTAAAGTGGATACGCACAAAACTGTTATTATTTATTTTGTAGAAATGGTTGTGACAAGAGTGGGCTGTACTGTGTGTTGGCGACTGTTATAGAACGACTAAGAATAGAACAAGATGTCGACATACAACACATTATCAAACAAATGAGGAATAGAAGACCACAAATTATCCCAAACTATGTAAGTATGAATTTCATCTATATAATACGCTAAATTACTTTTCAAAATTAACACGTCTTACATTTATATGGCATGCCATCATACTAAATTGAAGTGTCTTTTGTGATGAAATATAGGATTAAACATAATTAGTTATCTGCAATTGTTTCATTGTATTAAAGGGCATGTTTGTAAATGCATTTGAATATGAAAACAAGGAGATGTATGTTACACGACAATCAATGATACATCAAACCCAAAAACAAAAACAACATATAGACAACTTGTTCCATTTAAAATTGTATGCTGCAGATTTATTTTTGAAGTTTTTAGGAAAATGAAATCGGATTTGCTAATACCCTGTTATATCCTTGTCAAAGAGAGATCTAATGTTAAAATATATATTAACTGGTTAAAAAAACTGACAGAGGAATATTCTAATAAGTCAATACGCCATGACAAACAAAATAACAGTATACAAAATACATCATAAAAAACCACTGAGCAACACGATTCCTTCCAAACACCAGTGATGATCTCATGTGTACATATATCCAAGTTTACATGTGACACCCGCTGTGTTGTTCCTTTAAATATTGTATATCAAGTGATACCGAAAGAATCCATACAATTACATATTCTAAAAAGTGCAAATGTTTACAATTATAGAAATGAATAAAATATTCCCGATTTTATTGGCAAACTATAACACATTCTTTTTAAGCATACCTGGCCAAAAACATATACACTTTAAAGGCAAAGTTACCAGTAAAACATATTCTACGAACAAATGTACTTAGCTGAAATATTTGATTACAAATTGGATTTATTGCTCTTAAATGACAAATCTACAAATAAAACTTTTTTTTAAATTGCCAATTGAGACTTATAGTTAATGTGACAATAATTAGTATCAAGCAGCAACAACTCACATCAAAGACCAAAGACTTACAATATAGCTGTCTAAAAAAATCAAACATGCACACAAATAAAGCAACGATTCCAACAAAAAGTGTGTTCCAATACAGGATAAAATGTACAAACTTGTCAACAAAAAGGTATCTGTAGGTGATGAACTGAGACCATTAACATATATATTCTATTTACAATATACTTATTATTTATTCAGGAACAGTTTCAGTTCATATATGAAGCAGTTATAGAATACCTGAAAGAGTTTGAGACCTATTCAAATTTCCAGTGAACTCGCAAAGTCCTGTAGATAAACTAAATAGCATAATATTATATAAAATAGTTTATTTCTTTAATATAGATATGTTTATTTCTTTAATATAAATATGTTTATTTCTTTAATATAAATATGTTTATTTCTTTAATATAAATATGTTTATTTCTTTAATATAAATATGTTTATTTCTTGTATTGATATGTATGTTGTGAATAAGATGTAAGTTTGTACAAATTATAATTTGTCAAAATTGGTGAACAAGTTATCTGTGTTTTATCACCAATTTACACAAATGGATGATACAAACAGACAGTCTTTTGTTTTACATGTTTCTCTCACATTTTCACAACTAATAATGATACAGTCTAATACAAAAAAAAACATTATAAGAACACAAAAAGACTTTGAAAGGATTTGATTTTGGTTTCAGGAAAAAATAAAAATAGAATTTAAACTATGCAGGTATTCATATGTCCAGTTTTAGGACAATCAGACTAGCATCAAATGATAGGTATAAGTATATGTATTTGGATGTAAGCTATTAAGCTGATAAATTTTAGAAGATAAACTTTTATCATCTTGTGCAAACAGGAATGTGTCTAAAAACGTATAACTTGTACAAACACTCTGCACAAATTGTAATTTGTACAAACCTATATATGCGTACACAACATATACATATAATATAAAAGCTTGAACAAATAAGCAGAAAGTAGTCAGTTTCTTGCCTTCAATGTCTCATTTGTCATTAGTTTAGAAAATATTCATAGAAAAATTTCATGTTAACAAACCAGGAGGACATTTGAAATCAGATAAAATTAAAATTTTTGTTATTTACGTATTGATTGTGTTTCCAATCAAACGACAATTTACTGTCCAATATAAGGATATTACTCATCATCCTAGAGAGTTAAAATGTTACCCTTTTGGTCAAAACTAAATAGGAGAAGATTGTATCAATCATATGTGTTTTTTACATAAATGTTAATACACCAAGCATGTTTTCTTATATGTGAACCTAGATAATGATGTTAAACTCAGAAAGTATCAAATGGAATAATAACAGTAATAATAATTGATATTTTTTTCACATTTTCATATTATCTACTATATAGAGTATATATGTATTGATATGAGTTGTGTCTCTGTCACTTCGTATCATCAATCTTATTAATCTCTTTATATTGATTTACCATGTTCATCGTTTACATTCATTGCCTTATCCATGTCTGTATTCATTATTATATTATAATCTTGGCATAGCATTTTATTTTAGAAATGATAAAAATTGTTCCAGCACACAATTTCCTAAAGCAATAGATTAATTCCCCATGAAGAATGTCTATCATATATAGATGTTTTGTTTGAGTTTGCATTAGCCTGCTATGCAATATCATTTCTCGATATTACCATTAGTTCTTATATTTTTCATACTTTTATACAAATCCATGATTGTTTTGTAGAATACTGAATGAGCGAATGGTACTCTGAAGGAGAGTCTGAGCGACAAAAGTATGATAAAGAATTTTCTCAAATTTTTTTTCGTTTTTTTTATCAAAAAAAAATGTTTACATAATAGAACTGTTATTGATTTTAGTTCTTACAGATACATATCTGGTCAAAATAATTCGAATTAAATTATTTTGTTTGTAAATTTGCTGTATCATAGTAAACCTCCTACAAGTTTATAACTTGATGAATTGTTTACACAGCGATAACTTGGTCGTTACCATGCAATATACAATAATATTTTCATAAAGTGTGCAATATCTTGTAAACACTATTCAAATCATACAACATTATTTCACAAACGTTGTCTTTTTACAAAACGTGTCATGAAGCATAGATTGTTTAACTTGATAAAAGATTAATGTTGTTAAATGGATTGGTTCTGGTGTCTACAGTACAAACAACTGTTCTCTCAATTATTTCTGTTTTTCTTTTTTGTCTATCATTGTTTCGTGTTATAATAAAAAGTAGATCATATTTTTTTTCTTTTAATCATTTTTATTGTCCATTTCAAGTATATTTCTTTATACATATGTTATCTTAAAAAAGGCATTAAATAGATAATTCTCGACTCATTTACAAACTATTTGAAGTCAGGAGGATGGTAAGAAACCCGTATGTTCAGTTTTTGAGTGTCACAAAATCTTCGAATTAATCTTGTCCTACCTCTTCTGAGAATTAAGATGAAGAATATCTAAATTACTTTAAAAGGGGATATGAAAGAGGTTACTGAACCACAAAATTAGTATGTGTAATGACGTTTACTAATTATAAGAAACCCATCATGATGATGACAACGACATTGATGATAATGAAAAGGAGGAGGCGAAGGAGAAGGAGGATGATCTATTTATTTTAGAACATGCTACTTACACCTACACTCCAGTATTCAACACTTCGATGTTGACGTGAATATCAATAATCTGGTCATTTTATAAATTTCCTGTTTACAAAACTTTGAATTTTTCGAGAAATTAAGGATTTTCTTATCCCAGACATAGATTACCTTAACCGTATTTGGCACATTTTTTTTAATTTTGGATCCTTAATGCTCTACAACTTTGTACTTGTTTGGCTTTATAAATATTTTGATATGAGCTTCATTGATGAGTCTTATGTAGACGGAACGCGCGTCTGGTACTAATTTGTTATCCTGGTACATTTG